>NC_056728.1:212549565-212587065 GCF_019279795.1 Protopterus annectens | reverse complement strand
TACTGAGCACTTATAGCTCCATTTGGAGAGCAAATAAGTGTGTAGGGCACTTTTAAAGGAGGCATATACATGCACACCCATTTGTTTCCCTACTTCCTTCCACCTCCATTACTAATTTCAGTTTATCATGAAAAGTTTATAAATATATGATTTTTGTCCAACATAATCCTTTTTACAAAATATAAGTATATATTTATACTCTTCTTTAATTTTTTCCACTAATCAACATAAAAGCTCTCATTCTGACATAATCATTCCCCAACTGGCAAAAACACTCCTCAAGTTTCCTTTGAAATCATACATTAGAACTTATTCTGCTATTCCCTTTCATAATTGTACTTTTATTTTTTTCATTCAGTGCCCACAAACACTAATGTCCACCTCATCTAATTTCTGTTTAGATAATTAAAAATGAATCATAGTGGCAAGTTTTTACCTCAACAAGTCTTTTCCCATCTTCAAGCCAAAACCGTATCCCTGTATTCCTGTAAGTTCCTAAACAACCTAATACCTTTTTTAATATTACTTAACCTCAAACTACAATTAAAGTTTCCTACAAACAGACATTTACAATTAATTCCTATAAAATTACAAAAATATTTAAATACGTTGTACCTACCACCTAAGACATATTTACTAGTTACTCTAAGGAGCTGCCTTTCGATTCTGCAGCCTACATACATTGATTTCTCCTCAACTCCAACCTTCACATGTGTCCATACTAAGACTTTGTGAAAATGTTACCCAAACTAATATTTCTGAACACGCTCAAAACAAAAGAAGAAAAAGCTACTTAATTTTACTTGCTTAAACTCTCTTCCAAGCAAACGAAAACAGTTTTGCTCCCTGCTCTAGTCAATAATAACCGTTGCTTTGTTTTCAAAGGAGATTTATCTGTTTTATCCTGATTTCACACCACACTTGTTCTTCTTTTTTTTGCTTATAACACATTCTCATATAGATGCTTTGCTATCACAAATCTCTAGCCACAAAATATTTACCCTTAAACTTATCTTTTGTATAATGCAGACTCAAAACTCTAATAAATTACATTGTGATCAGTATCTACCTACTGTCCTAAACTCACATTGTGTTCTTCCATGCCCTGTTGCTCTTTCTCATCATGTCTCTCTACCTGCTCAATATGTTGTTGCATTTCTCATGCTCTTTTCCATCATCAATTTCATATCACCTTTTTACAACACAATCCAACCAAAAATGTCCAGAACCCCCACTCTTTACACAAATTCACTCGACTAAAATGACCTTTTTTATGCAGAACATGCAACATTTTTAATGAAAATGCCTGGATACATGTTAATCCTTTTGGTGGGTATAATAGTTAGCTAGCTGACCCCTGTAACTAATCACTCCCCCACCCCCCCAGTCTTTTATAGTGATCATATGACTCAAATGACAGAGTTTATCATCAGCAGCATTTAAATCCACATGGAGTTCCCAGGCCCTAATCTATTCCTTCTGTCCAAAATTTGTCTTACAAAGTTCAGTTTTGTACATTCATTCAGCTACAGTATGTGCAATCATTTCATTGGGTATTTGTGTTAGAGAAAACATACAACTGCACCAGTTCCTTTCATTAGCATTAAGTTCTACAAATTCAGACTCATTCAATGGATTGTTTATCTTAAGTTTGTTCAATTTTGCTAAACTGTATCAAACACAATGGGCAGGATTCACGAAGCCTCCGTGTAAGAGTTATAACTCTTACACGGAGGCTGCAGTTAAACAGAGTGATGTCAGCATGCTCTGCATATTCATGAGAGCATGCTGAATCACACCTAAGGCTAACACGGTCCGTGTAAGACAGTAGGGGTCGTGTCCATAGGCCGAGCCCTGTAAGCGGACACGCCCCCAGAAGAGTAAAAGTGCCCAAAGTAAACACCCACGACAGAGTCCATGGAAATGTGAATAAACACAACATAACACATGCCCCCACAGACTACGAACATAAAATGTACAAATGAACATCTCATAATTTTTTTTTAAATTGTAAAGATGTTTGTCCGTGAGTGCGCTCGTTTGCGCGGGTGTGCCCGTAGCACAGCCACAGTTAGCAGTCAGTGGGAAAGCATATAAGAACTAAATATGCAAAGTAAGCCAAGAAGCAATAGTGTAGATGTAGAGATGTTGGCGGAAGAGCAGGCATTCATGGTTCGAGCCCCCACAACACCAATTTTTATTTTTAGCAAAATAAGCACGAAACAAGTCCCTGACAAACATGTACACATAAAATCACATTTTATGTAAAATGTAATGAAATAGCCCATTTATATTGAAGAAATGTGAGGTAACAAAATAATAAAAAATGCTAGATGTGCCCATAGCTGAGCTACAGTTTAACAGGGTGAGTGCATCTGCCCGTAGGTGAGCAGTGGTTTAACTGGTGCAAAATGAGTGCCCATAGTTGAGCAGTGGTTTAACAGGTGCAAAATGAGTGCTCGTAGGTGAGCAGTGGTATAACACGCTGAAACTATGTGCCCTGAGCTGAGCATAATATGCATGCTGATAGCCAAATGAGGCTTAAACCAGCGTACCCTGTTTGCACGGAGCTGCGCACCGCGCAAACAAGCTAACCGACAGGCAACGTTGAGTAAGCCGTATCAAAACTGCCTTTACACAGACACACCCCTCAGCTTGTCTAGACAGTCATAAAAAATAAAAAGTAGTGGCCAGGTTCGTACCCAGGATACTATACACCACAGTCAAGGTACTGAACCACTAAGCCATGACAGCAGTACCTATAAATGCAATAATAGCAAATATATAGGAATGAATACAAACTGGAGCATGACAATGCAGGTTTAGTGAAGTTGATACAATTCCAAAATGGCCAATCACAGATATGTGCGGGGAAAAACGGCCTATATAAGCCCCATAGGCGGGAATACACAGCATAAACGATTGTAGAACTGACTTGCAGCCAGAATGACAGGAGTAGGTGAGGGTAGTTGCTTTCGAGCACAGAGGTGGGGCATTGAGGAGTCCAGGTACATGGTCTGGCTCTTAGTCCACAATCATGAGGCCCAACGTATGCAGGGCCAGGTCCTGTGGGGAGCATATAGGGCTGAGGTGTGGGACCGGTTGGCTCATGATCTCACCAGTGCCACAGGGATACCAAGGACTGGTGAGCAGGTCCGTCACCACCATGCGGACCTGAAGAGACGCAAGCAGGACCAATTGAACCTTTGGATCCAGGAGGCCCGGCAAATGCCCAACGCCCCACTACTGAGTAAGTTACATTTAATTATGTATGTAAGAAATTAAACTAGCTGATATTATGGAGATGTGTATTCCAATATTACTTCATTTATATTACAGCTGCAGGTGTCCGCTCTGTGAACCGCAGAGCCTATGGCGATAGGCTGGTGCGGTTGCGCCACCAGGCAGGTCAGTAATCCACTCCCAGTAACTGTAAAGAAATATAAAAGTATGACAGTTAGCAAAAGAGTGCAGTGTAGTCACTAAGTAATAAAATGTGCAAGTAACAGTGTAAAAGTGTTTGCAAGTATTGCTTGATTACAAAAGTGTGTTGCAGTCTGTAATCCAAACAGAAAAATTAAAATGTCTGAAATAAATTCTGAAATAAAGATACCCCACCTGTAAGAAAATAGTACACAACCTGCAGCAGGCTGAAAAGTACAGCTGCAGAAGATGATCAAATCACATGTGTGAAATATATCCCTGTTGAAATACTGAAACATGACAGAAGTGAGACTGCTGGAAAGGATTGTAATAACTACAGGTAAAACATGTCAATAAAGCCTAGAAGTAAGTACCATCCTGAATAGTAAAATGAAAACAAGTGAGAGAGTGTGAGAAAGTGTCATGAATCCAGCAATACAGTAGTAATAACCCCTGAATAAAGTATAATGCAGTCAGTACAGAATGAAATGCATGTGAGAATCCAAACCAAACAGCGAAATCTGTTCAAAGTGTTGCTGCATCTGGAATGTGTATCTCAAAATCTGGATATGTTGCTATCAGTCTGCAATATGCAGATAGTATGATTGTCTGATATACCAAACATCCACACTTGTCTATAGCTATATAAAGCAAATGTAGCAGGATGATGTAGCTGAACAAAGCTAGATATGAATGTGTATGAAGAACAATAAAATGTATATTGATGTAGCAGTAACAGTCCTATCACCAAGTTGAAGTAGTTATCATATAGGAAACTGTAGTTAGAACATTAGTGTGTATATATGTGCAGCTATTAGAAATGTACAGCATATGTATTGGTATTCGAAGGTGTTAATATTATTTTCTTCACCCCACCCTATAACCACATATAACCCATTCCACGTGAAAATGGTATGTGCAATCACAATTAACACCCCTGGACATTTGTCCTGTTGGGTCATATATATTTGCATGTCCGTTGATGCATCTGCCCTATTCATACATCCAAACCTGATGGCCTGTTGCCATCAATCAACCCTGCATGTTGTTGGACTGTGTATTGCTGTTCAAATTATGCATGTGTTATGCTTGCTGTTCAATGGTGTGAATATCTGGGTGTTTGGTTAATAGGAATACTAATGCATGCTGTTACAACTAATTGCGAATGGTATTATGTCACTAACCCAAACTGTCATGACATAATGCAAAACATAGGACGACAGGGAAGGCGGGTTACAGCAGACCCACCTCTCCCACCTCAGCTGGCGAGTGCACCTGGCACTAGTGCCCAGTCTGGACCCTCCTCCGGTGGCCCTGTGCCACCTGCGGGTGGAAGCGCTGCAGGGGATGGGGCTCATCCCCCCTCTGCAAGTGTGGCCGGAGGAGAACCACCACTCACCCTCCGTAGTGTCTGGACTGTGGTGCATAGGGAGATCCAGGACTCTGTTCTTGGGCCCCTATGCCAGCTTGAGGCACAGGTGGCACAACTTACGGGCATGCCTGTTGCCCGGCCTACACAGCCCCCAGCACAGCCCCGTCCTGGGCAGTGAAGGAACAGTGGCAACTGCCTATGGGTGGGGATATCAGTTCCACTGTTGCCATCTGTGGGCTCATGGGCTCTGGATATCCAAACCTCCATCCCCGTCAATTGTGTAACCCCCCCACACGTGTCATACACTGCCCCTGTATGCGTCTTGTTTGTCTTGTCTGTTGACCTACCCAACCTACCTCCCCAGCTATACCGACTTCCTTCACCTGACATACCACTCTCACCTGAAAAAAAAGGGCACTCTGTACCCACAAAAAAATTATGCCCCATACATAGCTGCCCATTCCGCACACATGTCTGCTGGACATGGAAACTATCAATTACAATTGGCTGTACAACAAGTATTATTGTTGTCCTGACACCTCTCTCAGGGGTGGAAGGTTTCAAATGTCACACCAAATTACATACATATGCACAGCTGTTGCTGATGAAGAAATGGGCAGTTATGGGCCTTACCTACATCCCTCCTGCAAATCCCAGGCTTGTTTCCCTACTGTCTTACCCTCTTTGTGACCCCTTTTTCACCACTTTCCTGTCTCCGTTGCCCACAACGACTATGCAATGTGGATGTTTGCGCATGTTGATATGTGTGCAGTGCCAATGTAATCCAAATCACAATTAACTATGACATAATATCAGTTCTACCATGGGCATCTGTGCTGCGTATTCCTGGGTACATGTTGATAGTGCCTACATTTTTGCATTGTTACTTACTGTTACTGTTACCCCTTCTTTGTTGTACAATGAACTACTTCCAGCCCTGCTTACTGTAGCTTTGTTTGCATGCATGTTCGCTTGGGGTTCCCTGGAACACTGCTTACACTTGCAATGCAGAGTTACAGTGCTTCTGTGGACTCCTAGTGACATCTGTATAGCGTACGATACGTATGTCACGTTTACACATGACAGAACGTCACTGTCCGTCCTGTTTGCATGTACGTTGCCTGTGACACATTGCACATGTCTTACCTGGCATTTACCCACGTGTGCAGTCATATATGCCAGTGCTATGAAACAGTAGCATTACACCCATACATACACACCTTCAGTATGTTGTTCCCCATTGGCCCTATGTGTTGGTACTCACCATGGCAATCACACTACTAGGGTAGCATGTGCAAAGGTAACCTGTGAATCACCTCTATGGTCCAGTTGTGGTTTATGTGAGTCATGTGTCAATGTCACAGCTGCCACATGTATGCATTCAGCCATCACCCTTGGCCAGGAACGTACAACACATGTGTGGGATGCCACCACATAGCCAATCTGGGGACTGAGCTCTTTGAACCCAGTAATGCCATACCCTGTCAGGTGGCATGTCATATTACAGTGACTACAATACAAGTCAGACATAGACATGCACTGACAGCATGCTGAACACACTGTGGCATACATGGGGACTCAGAATAGCATCCTGCCTGAGCATCACACACCTCCGCAGCTGGCACACAGGCATATGTTCCGTCAGAACAGAGCACATGCCACACATGGCACACACATCCTGTGTGCCACACACTCACAGCCTGTAGGGCTACACAACACACCTGCTACAGATGTGTCAGGTACCTGTCTTGGGTGCTGCACTGGGGTCCCACTCAACAGGCTGTATCTGGTGAAGGTCACAGTGATATGCCTCAGGGGCACTATGGTCCACCACAGAACACATGCATACAGGTCAGTCAGAGGCATGGACACATATGACTCAGTCAATGACCATGCCACTATGGATGACCTGAGACATACCTCCCTGGACTACATGATAGGGAACATAGAATGGATCTCTCAGCATGTGGCACCGGCCAGTATGAGCCTGATCTTGGTTGCCAACATACCCTCACCAGGTATGCTACCACTATATTTAGGAAGGGTGTTGTATGTCTACATTCTGCTCAGTCTCCAATGTCATTCATCAGGTATCTGCTGGCTGTCAACATGTGCTTACATGCTAGGGAAGCCACAATGATGTGCAAGGGTCAGCTTACACGTGACACCCATGGCCCGATGTATATTGGCGAAGCTCCTTGATACACACATACTGCCTTATGCTGCAGGACACGGATTACATAGCCACCTCCGCGGGTATCACACAGGTTAGGACACTAACAGTGCTGCTACACAACACCAGCAGTGAACACCGAAAGATGCATGCACTGGACACTGTCCTCAGCATGGTGAACTGCAATGTCTGTGCAGTACCAGAGTCCTGATTCATGGCTCACAGGTGCAATCCATCACTGCCAGGTTATGCTTCATACCATGCCTTTCGTCCCCTACACATGTAACACACATGGACAGGGGGGTGGTATCCCAAGGCACCACAGATACAAACACCTCCAGGTT
Source organism: Protopterus annectens (assembly GCF_019279795.1). Classification (NCBI taxonomy): domain Eukaryota; kingdom Metazoa; phylum Chordata; order Ceratodontiformes; family Protopteridae; genus Protopterus; species Protopterus annectens. Next base: position 212,579,753 of record NC_056728.1, on the reverse strand, counting down.
GTTGGCACAGCACAAAGCATCAGGGCCTAATCATGTGCAGCTAACAGTGTGTTGGACTGCCATCTGGTTCATAGCCTGGCACACACAACCCTCCCATACACAGGAAAACCACCTATCCTCCATAACAACACTGGCAATATGACAATCTCAAGAACTGTCTTTATATGGCTGGACTGCATCCAGCCAAACATTGTGCGTGAGCATTACTGTAGCTACAACACACTAGTTGAAGGGTTCACAGCATGTGGTCACTGAATTGCAGTGGAATGACATGTTACCACTCCCACAACAGGTGGAAACATGCAGCACCTGTACATCGACTACATGTAGACTATATGGCCCGGACCAGATGTGTATCCCCTGCTGTAGGTATTTTACCATATACACCCACACTGTATAGACACATACCGGTATGCCCTGCACAGTAAGACACAGTCATATTGTTATGCATTGCAAATACCATTTATCCACTCGAGGCATGTGTCAGACATGGTAACTACTGCAGGTCACAGGTATTTATGTGTATGTGTCACACACATACATCATGTGCAATGCCATTGCTGGTTTAGGCAATGGCATGCATTGTTATGCACAAAGACCCACACAAGGTCATAATGTGTGACACAACCACATGTGGCAGTTGTGGGTTACCAAAACATACCTATCTGTACTCTGACAATGGTAATAGACCCAGTAGCAGAGCGCACTATTGGCATTACTGGCCAACTAGCCCTGTTTGGCTGTGCTGATAGTGTGGTGACATCCCCTGTGTTTACTGGGGGAATATGCAGCATCTGGTGTATTGTAGTATTTGCCAAAAGGATCTGTTCTCTCACACTTGCATTTACACACACCCTACTACCCCCACTTGCCATTTGCAGGATTCATGCCCCTACCTGACTAAGTCACGACATGTGAAAGAGACGCATTAGCGAAGCGCACTATTCGGATTACTAGATGGTTTCTCTTCTCTGGCTGTACGTATAGGGTGCTGACACCATCAGTGTTTTGAAATGGTAATGGGCATCAGGTAGTGTGATCTCCTGATTGCCAAAACTAATGTTTCTCATACAGAAATGCACACACACAAACTCCTCACATCCAAACACACACACACTTGCCACTTGCAGGTTTCAAATCCCTACCTAAATATGTTATGGCACTTGAGAGTGACGCTGTAGCAGATTGCGCTATTCTAATTACTGGTAGATGTCTCTTCTCCAGCTGTATGTATAGGGTGCTGACATCATCACTGTTTGGAAAGGGTAATGTGCATCATGTAGTGTGATCTCCTGATTTCAAAAAAGCACGTTTATCATACAGAATTGCACACGCACACAGAGTCCCCACATCCAAACACACACACACATGCCATTTACAGGTTTCAAACTCCTACCTAATTATATTATGATACTCGGGAGAGACGCATTAGCAGAGTGCACTATTCGAATTACTGGGAGGTTTTCCTTCTCCTGCTGTACTTATAGGGTGTTGACATCATCCGTGCTGAGATGGGGAATGTGCATCCTGTAGAGTGCTTTCACAGATGCCAAAAGGGACATTTCTCTCACACAGACTTACACACACACTAACCCTCTCCACACACACTGAGCATTTGCAGGATTCAAACCCCTACCTAACTACGTTATGACACTCGAGACAGACGCATTAACGGAGCGCGTTATTCACATTACTGGAAGGTTTCCCTTCTCCTGCTGTACTTATAGGGTGCTGACATCATCAGTGTTTAGAAAGGGGAATGTGCATCCTGTAGTGTGTTCTCCTAGTTGCCAACAGGGATATTTCTTTCATACAGACTTTTAAACACACTAAGCATTTGCAGGATTCAAACCCCTACCTAATTATGTTATGGCACTCGAGATGGACGCATTAGCAAAGCGCACTATTCACATTACTGGGAGGTTTCCCTTCTCCTGCTGTACTTATAGGGTGCTGACATCATCAGTGTTTAGAAAGGGGAATGTGCATCCTGTAGTGTGTTCTCCTAGTTGCCAAAAGGGATGCTTCTTTCATACAGACTTGCACACACACACAGAGTCCCCACATCCAAACACACACCCCTCCACACACACTGAGCATTTGCAGGATTCAAACCCCTACCTAACTATGTTATGACACTTGAGGGAGACGCATTAGCGGAGCGCGCTATTCGCATTACTAGGAAGTTTCCCTTCTCCTGCTGTACTTATAGGGTGCTGACATCATCAGTGTTTAGAAAGGGGAATGTGTATCCTGTAGTGTGTTTTCCCAGTTGCCAAAAGGGACATTTCCCTCTCACAGACTTTCACACGCACAAACCCCACTCACCCTGAGCATTTGCAGGATTCAAACCCCTACCTACCTATATTATGACACTTGAGGGAGACGCATTACCAGAGCGCACTATCCAAATTACTGGGCATCTTTTCTGCACCTGCAGTATTTATAGGGTGCTGACATCTTTATTTCTACAGAGGTATGTACATGTAGTACTACCTGTCAGGTGGGGGATAGCATATATATGCATTTGCAGCCATCTATGTCAGGGTCAGATATGCACATCGCACTGGCAGGTTATGTTCTATACCATGCTTTGTGACCACAGGACCTGTAACACACAACACAACCAGTCCAGAACACCACACCCACATCCAAGACACACACTTAGCTTCCCTGGGAACAGTGCCGGGATATGCAGGTGTTCACATACACCATTCCAGTTGTTAACATCAGGTACAGGCATATTGTGTGTGAGAAAGTACAGTTTTGTACCTACCATAAATGTAGATCTCCGAGAGGTATGCATCTGCAGTCCTAACATATGGGTTGTCCTGCCTCAGGCAGCCCGTCGGTCGGCCGGATTCCAAAGTCTGGGTGTGGTCTCGGCTGATGTCGCACTTCACCCAATGTCATAGCTGCTGTTTATTGGGTATAAAGGCATCAGCTGACGCCATTTTCCTCAGTGTTTCTTGCCCCAGATGCCAGGTGCCCTCTAGGAAGGCTAAATTTGGATAAATGCAAATGGTTCCAAACAGTAGAGAGCAAACAATATAAGCATGTATATACATATATACAAACAAATACACCATAATAGATTCCCCCAGCTAGCTACAAGATGGGCAAATACCCTAGGAGTACCACAGAGGGGAAGGAGGGTGGGTAATCCTGACTGCAGATGCATACCTCTCGGACAGCTACATTTATGGTAGGTACAAAACTGTACTATGTCCTTCAAGGATGCATCTGCAGTCCTAACATATGGGTAGAATACCATAGCCAAACTGGGGGTGGAGGCACTAAGATGATTATGGTGTAGCTAAGATCCCTTGCAAAACAGCAGTTGCAAAACCTGCTCGGGATCTGGAGTATAAAGGTAGATTATAATGCTTGGCAAATGTATGCACGGAGCTCCAAGTAGCAGCTTCTAAAATGTCTTTGGTAGCCACTCCTCGTAGGAAAGCTGTAGTAGTGGCTGTAGCTCTTGTGGAGTGAGGTCTGATGTTTTCTGGAGTTGTCTTTCCATGAAATGAGTAACAAAATCTAATGCAATTTCCTATCCATTTTGAGATTGTCTGTTTTGAAATTGCTTTTCCTTCCATTCCTGTTGCATACGCTACCAGAAGCTGGTCAGTCTTTCTGTTGGTCTTGGTTCTGTCCAGATAATAGCGCAATTGCCTGTGCACATCCAATGTATGTAGTAGTCTTTCCCCCCTGTTCTGTGGGTTGGGGAAGAATGTTGGCAGGTGGATTGCTTGGTTCAATGATACCCTGGAGACCACTTTTGGCATAAAAGTAGGATTAGTTCTCAAGGACACTCTATCCTGATGGAAGTTAAGGAAGGGCTGTACTGCCATTAATGCCTGTAATTCAGAAACCCTTCTTGCTGAAGTGATTGCAAGCAGGAAAGCAGTTTTCCAAGATAAGAACTGTAATTCTGCTGTTGCTGCTGGTTCGAAAGGGGGAAGTGTTAACTTTTCCAGCACAAAGTTAAGGTCCCATGTAGGCAAAGGTGGCTTCCTTGGAGGCTTTACATTTTTAATTCCTCTCAGAAACTGCCTGAGTAGAGGATGAGAGAAGACTGGAGGATCCATGTTGTATTCTGCTGAAATTGCTGATGCATGAATCTTAATGGAGGAGTAAGACAGGCCATTGTGGAAAAGTTCTGCTAATTATTCCAGGATGTTAGCTATGTTTGCTAATGATACATTTTCTCCTTTTGCTGCACTCCAAATGAGGTATCTTTTCCATTTGGCTGAATAAGTCTTCCTTGTGGAGGGTCTGCGAGCCGCCAGGATAATGTCTTTAACCCTCTGAGATAAGTCTGGGTTACTTTGCTTTATGTAATATTCCAAGCAGCTAGCTGCAGTGTTTTCAAGTTTGGATGTAGGATCTTGTAGTTGTTCTGTGTTAGCAGTAAAGGAACCAGAGGTAGAGGCCATGCGTGTGTCCGAGACATACTCCTCAGTAGCGGTACCAATGCTGCCTCGCCAGTCTGGAGCTATCAGGATGATCCTTGGGTGATCTTCTTTGATCTTCAGTAGCACTTTGTGCATCAAAGGAAGAGGTGGGAATGCATATGCTGTCAGGTTTTCCCAACTGAAGGATAGGGAGTCCACCTTCCAAGCAAGTGGGTGGTATGTCCTTGTGCAGAATTTCCTCAATTGGTGGTTGTGTGGGGATGCGAACAGGTCTATTTCTGGTAGTCCCCATTTCTTTGTAATGGTTTTGAAGATGTCTGGATGCAGCATCCATTCGTGGGCATCCGTGGTAGTTCTGCTTAAGGTGTCTGCTAGTGCATTTTCTTTTCCTGGAACAAATTTGGCCTGGAGTTGAATGTTGTGATTCAGGGCCACATTCCACAGGTCCATTGCCATCCGGCATAGAGGATATGAGTGTGTGCCTCTTTGTTTGTTGATATACCACATAACTGTGGTGTTGTCCATCCTTATCAGCAAATGACCTTGTTGAAGAAAAGGTCTGAATGTCTGAAGTGCCTGTTTCACTGCCAGCATCTCTTTTTGATTTATATGTAGGTTCAGCTGGTCTTGTGTCCATAGGCCTTGTATACACTTGTCCACCATGTGTGCCCCCCAGCCTAGGTCTGAGGCATCCGTGGTGATAGTCTGGCTTGGGTGAGGTTTGTGGAAGGGCAGACCTCTGTTCAGCTGACAGGCCTGAGCCCACCACCGGAATTCTTGTTTCAGGCATGGAATTATTGGAATCTGGGCCTCTAGACTGTGCTTGTGTTGAGACCATAAATTCCTTAGGTACCATTGCAACTTCCTCATATGTAGCCTGGCATGTGGAATCAATATTATGCAGGATGCCATGTATCCGAGGGCTTGCAGGACTTTCCTTGCTGTAAGCTGGTTCTGCGTTGTTAATGCCATGAAATAAAGTGGTAGTTGCTTTTGCTTTTCTGGTGTGAGAAATGCCATTTGCTTTGCTGTGTCCAGTTCTGCACCCAAGAAAGTTATCCTTTGGGATGGTACCAGCCTTGACTTTTTCATGTTGACTGTGTATCCCAGGGCTTGCAGTAGTTGTATTACCTTTTCCAAATCTTTTGTTAATTTGGTCTTGTTGTCCGCTTGTATCAGGCAGTCGTCCAGGTATGGATAAATTTGAATTCCCTGAAGCCTGCAATGAGCAATTACTGATGCCAGGCATTTCGTGAATACTCTGGGCGCAGTAGATAAGCCAAAGGGCAATGCTGAGAATTGATAATGCTCTGATCCTGCAAGAAATCTGAGGTATCTTCTGCAATCTGGTCATATAGGGACATGCAGGTATGCCTCCTTGAGATCTAGAGTCACCAGCCAAGACACCTTGCCCAGCATGGGAAGAAGTTGCTGTAGGGTCAGCATTTTGAATTTTGGAACAATGAGATATGTGTTCAGAGCGGACAGGTCGAGAATAGGTCTCCATTGGTTTTCTTTTCTTGGAACCAGGAAAAGTCTGGAGTAAAATCCTTGCCCTTGTTCCATAGGCGGTACCTTTTCTATAGCTCTCATCCTTAGTAGGTGGTTGATTTGAGCTAGAGCATTTGTTTTTTGGTTTGGTGGTAGGTTTGGCATACCTCTCTTTTTTGGTAGAGTGTGGAAGTGAAACCTGTAGCCTTTGTCTATTGTCTGTAAAATCCATTTGTCTCCTGTAATGTAATGCCAGTTTACGGAAAATAAGGCAAGCTTTCCGCCTAAGGGTGCTTGCAGTTGTTCCCTGGTAGGCGGTATCAGAGTCAAGTCATTGTGTCTGTCCTGTGGGAGTGGTCGTAGCTGGATCTGTGGCAGTACTTCTCTGGTTGTTAGGCTGCCACTGACGTCCCCTGTAGGCACCTCTGGATTGACCTCTGCCTCTTGAGCACCTATTTCTGCCTCTCTGTGCTCTGGAGGTATCTGGAAAGGACCAATTCTTCGAAGGCCAGTTTCTACTAAACCTCAGAGGCTGGACCTGTAAGAAATCCTTGACTGTTTGGACAGGTTTTGCTTTTTATTCCACCTTCTTTAGCACTTGCTGTGCAGGGGAACCAAACAAACTTTGTTTCTCCATGGGAGCATCTAGAAGCTTTGACTTTACATGGTCTGGTAAGGATTGCTCTTTTAACCAGGCATGCCTTCTAATCACTGTTCCAGTCATAGCTGATCTAAAGGAAGCCTCCAGTGCATCATAGCCGCATTTTAAGGAATGATTACTGACCTGCTGAGTGTTATGCACCAAATCCTGAAGGGACTTACGGTCTATAGGTTCAGGAGAGGACATTTTTTTATTTAGCTGGTCTAACAAAAATTCCTGATACTGAATCATGTGGAATTGACAGTTTAAGGCCCTAGCCGAAAGAGTAGCAGAAGTATAAACTTTTTTACCCCATCTCTCTAATGCTCTAGATTCTCTTTCAGAGGGGAGGGGGTTTTTGGCAGAGGCAGCTGCTACAGCTTTGGGGCCCTGTGAAATGGTTTCAGGATCTGCAATAGGAGCCTTATACAAGTGAAAGTGTGTGTCCGGGACCCTGTAATATCTGTCGGGCTTGGCAGGGGCCGGGGGAATAGAATCAGGGGCAGTACAGGCATCATTATAAGCATAATCAACAACTGTGAGTACTGGAGGAATGGCTAAAGACCTATGCTGTGGTAAATGTAAAAAGGTCCTTAGCCTTTTCCTTGAATCTGAAAAATCCTGGCCCTGCCATTGAAAATGCTCTCTCATAGCATGTAAGGTTTCCCCAAAAGAAAATTCCTCTGGAGGAGAGGCAGAAGGAATGGAGTCTTCTGCATCAGAATCCTCATAAGGAGAATATGGGCCTTCTGGAGGACCTGATTTGTCTGAATCATCCGAGGAATAGTCTGTAGAAACAGGATCCGGGGGCTCTGCTCTAGGCCTCTTCTCTGGAGGGGGTTGAGAGGCCCTGTCTGGGTGAGGTTGGGATCCCCTGATCAAAGAAATGAGATCCTCAGCCAAGCTGAGCATTTGGGAACTGGAGGTAGGCCTGTGTGAGGGGGTTTTAGCAGGCAAGGCCTTAGAAGATTTAGCTGCTTTAGCCCTAGAAAAAGCCTTGATAGACATAGATGCAGGGGGCCTAGCAGCTCCACGTGCAGGAGTAGATATGTCTAAAGGAATAGTATCTGATAAGTCCTGGGAGCCTGCTACAGCAGGGGTAAGTTCAGTAGCGGATTCAGCCATGCTGTGTGAGGCCTCGGCTATCGGAGGCAAGCTTTCAGCCGAAGGAAGAACCGAGGACTCGGTTTCGGCTGAAACCGAGACACTCGCGGTTGGCTTAACCGTGGTTTCGGCCGAAACCGCGGACCGCAGTGTCGGTCCTTTTCCTTACGCTTTTTAGCTAATTGTGAAGTCGGAGTCTCCGACGGCATTTTGTAAGCAAAAGCGGGACCAAAAAACTCCTCTGCAAACTCCGACTGACGTCTAAGTGTCCGTCGGTTGAAGGAAGCACAGGCTAGACAAGCTGATACGTCGTGGTCTGGGCCTAAGCAAGGAAGGCAGTAAGAGTGGAAATCCTTATGAGGTATTTGTTTCCTACAAGTTAAACAATTATTTACTTTTTCTGACATCGGCTGAGGCAAGAAAGAGTCCCCAACGGGGTACTTAGCTTTTTAGAAGCCTTCGGTAGTAGTAAACTCTGGATCTGACCGACCGGCACTTGCGAACAGCTTCTGCTTCGGGCACCGCGCGGCAAGAAAGACTGGGGAAAATGGCATCGGCTGATGCCTTTATACCCAATAAACAGCAGCTATGACGTCGGGTGAAGTGCGACATCAGCCGAGGCCAGACCCAGACTTTGGAATCCGGCCGACCGAAGGGCTGCCTGAGGCAGGACAACCCATATGTTAGGACTGCAGATGCATCCTTGAAGGACATCTACTCAGGCCTCTACCACTTTAAGCCACTACAATTTGTGGGTCCATGTGCTATGGCAGAACCACACACCACAGCCACATGGGGGAATACATATTGCACCTGTCCATCTGCAACGTGGGTACTCACTGTTCCACACGAGAGGTAGACCACCATTGTTGATATCTGACCATACCCACCTTTCCCTGGACATCCATATCCCATCTCCTCCCCCAGGCAAGGTTGTCACTGCACACAAACTGTATTTAGCACAAGCAGACTCTACACTTGTGAGGACTGGGGTGGACGACTTCAGAGGACCCATGGTGGGGGACTATATTGGCCACTCAGCATAATCCTTGACAATTGCATTCTATGAGCATGTGTACAGTTTGCATTGATCATGCTATCCCACATATACCCATGACTGCTCCACAACAAGACACCTGTCAGGTGTACACCAGCCATATATGAGCTGTACAACAGACAGAGTGAGCTAATACATTGCAGAGCTGTAGCCCACAGAGGGAGGACATCTGTGAACAGTTCCGGCAAGGCACTTCATTCACACATAATCATCACAACACAGTGTTGACAGTGGAATTGTCCAGAGAATGCAGATAGGGCTCCCCTCCGTCTGTTATTGACGGACACTTACTGTTAGAGATCCTCAGCAACCCTCTTCCAGCACACACCGACAACATGGCTGTGGCTTAGCACATTCAATCCCTGGGACCTCCACGGTGCCCCTGATTGACAGAGGCACAGCTCATTAGCTTCACACATTGCCTTATGTGACCTACTTTACAGTGGCACAGTAGCCTACTGTACTGGGGATGCAGATGCCAAGCACACTCTGGCTGAGCTGTCATTCCCTAGGGCAACAAGCCTAGTATTGACCTCTACACCCATATGTTCAATTGTCAGATGCACAATATTTGTTGTGCTGTTCTACTGTTTGCAGGTCTTTATTGCCATAGCATTCCCTGTTCCTATGACCAACTTGTGTATCTGTGGAAGATGTTTGCATATGACGGCGATCCACTATATCACTTATGTCTCTGTAGTCATTTACTGTGTGCACTGGGCAGATTGCTGTGTTGTGGTTGGTTCCTGGACTGACACGTACAAGTACCAGATATGTGTGGCCAACTGCTAAACGGAGATATGGCCTAAGTGTGTGAGCATGCCTAGTTCAGCCTTTCCATGGCATGTTGTCTGACATATGCCTCATTTATTAAGTGTGCGAGCATGCCCAGTGTGAGCTTTCCATATGTTGCACTCTGAAGTCCACCACATATTTGGGTGTGTGTGAACTTCAACAATATCTCACGTTTATGGTTGTGTGTTGGGTGTCATGTTGTGTACTAACTGGCCAACTGCTTCGTGTCTGCCACAACAGGGATTATACTGTGCCTGCAGGGATTGCATGGGATACTTTGCAGACAGTTCTCAACATACTTTCATAATGACCTAACACTGTAGTACCGTATAGTGTACTGGTTCAGTACTTTCATTGTGGTGGACAGTATCCTGGGCTTTAGTCCTATGACTGCTTGACATCTTCATAGTGAGCACAACAGACTGTGTAGGGGCCAGTTGTGCACATATGACCATGTTGCATTATGTTCAGATATGGACTACTTACACCAGGCTCGTCCAACATTGGTAGTGTATTCCACAACATGGGTGGACATTGGCAAACACTAGTGATGTTCCCTAGGCCATTTCTGATGCTAGTCACGGGGTGTGTTTGTCCTTCGACACACATTGTAACTGGAGTTTGCCATGACATATGTCATGGTTAGTATACTGTGCCTCAGTCTACCTCTGACATAACAGTGATTCCCAGGGTTAGCCTACCATCTCCCATACACTTATCAGGATTCCTCTTGAGGGGTGTCGATATGTGGCTCTCTGGCTGACCTGTACCAGGAGTTTACTGAAGAGTTGGGGTGCCTTCTGTGTTATGGATCATTCTGTACAGCTTGTCCTATGTATGTCAGTGCTGGGGTTCAGGTCTCTCATGTGCATAGCTCACTGCCATTCAGATTGTACAAGGTGCAGCATGTTCATTGATTCCAGGTTGGACATGGCTTCATACATCAGGCACAGCTTGCCTGTAGCTGGGCAGTATGACAGTGTGTGGGGCTGCAGTTTGTTTACTCAGGCAACACATGGCATCTGTTCATGCTCTTTGCTACTCCTGGTGGGGTACTGTTGTGGACTTTACAGTTGATGGAGGTGTCTGCTGAGGTATATCCCACAGGTGCTATTGTAGTCAATTGTGACACTGATGGAGGATGACTGCAGAGCCACAGTGACATCCCCTTATCTACATCTGCCAACCTTCATGTTTGGGTGGGTATATAGTATATGTTTCTGCGAACACTACAGCCACATGTTTGTCCAGTGCAGGATATCTATCACCTTTTGTACCCATGTCTCTCATTACATGTTAGGTACATCATGGGTTAACACCTGTGTGGTAATTTGTGGGCACTTACTGTATATCCACGGTGGTTGTTTATACACAGTTCTGCAATTAGCTTGCTGACATGGCTATGGCTCCAGTTGTCTGTTTGTAGGTGGCCCTTTTGTGGGTTGCTTGAGTCAGCTGGGGGTCGGATATGGTGGGCTGTTTGTACTCCTCTGCATACATGTTCAGTCACAGTCCTTCCATGTTGGCCTATACCTATGGGACATATATACAGAACGGGGGGCCCAGGACCAGGCCTTGTGGGATGCCACTCATATCTGCTTTGTAGTCTGACATGGATGCGGCATGTCTGACCATGTCAGTTCTGTCCTTGGTCTGGTTTGCAACCCCTCTACTGACATAGGGGTATATATTTAAGCTGGTGAACATATCCATACTGAACTCGTATGGTATTGTCTAGAAGCATATGCATGGTCCAGCTACGCTGTGTGGACCACATTGCCCTCATCAATGACCTTAATGACTGCTTCAAATGGGTCAAACATGTTTAGGGGCAGGATCTGCAGTTACGACAGCCACACTGTGTAGGGTCCAGTATCAGTAGGTCCACAATAGCCTTCTGTCTGCGGTACATACTGATCCTTTCCATAGCTGTGCAGACCAAGCTTGTCAGGATCCTGGGGTGGTAGTTTGCAGTATCCATTCAGGCAACACCTTTGTTGTGAAGGACCACTGTTGTTGTACACTGCTCTTTGGGTACATATCCTGTGGTAAGGCTGACATTGGGCAGTAGTGTGATTTGGCATTCCATTATTCTTGGAGTCCATGTTGGCCTCAGCCCAGGACACCATCACATACCTTTGCTGCTGTGTGTTTTGCTTTGCAGATGATGGCTGTTACCTCAGCATCTGCAATGTCAGGAGACCAGCAGTCTGCTGGGATAGATATTTTGCACTCTGGGGGGGTGTTTGCACTGCACCTGTCAGGTTGTATGTTAGCAATATGTGTGTGTGTTTGGTATGTTGTTTGTAATATCTATGTGATTCGGAGCATATCTGTGGATGCCCAACATGGTTCCTACCATCAGTTAGGTAAGCCTTGTGATTATCCTTAGTGTCCTGTACAATTTGTATCTTCATAGGTTCATGGGTTCATACTAGGCTATCCACCCTAGGGCATTAGTAAGCCTAGCCAGAGTGTGTGTGTCTTTCGCCACCCCTTGCTATGTGTCTATTATGGCCATTTATGAATTTCTTTACTGTGCCTCTGTCTGGTCGTGACACATTGAAGACCCCCAGTATACATGTACGATCATCCATCCACTTGGCAATATTCCTGTTGAGGGGTGTCAGTGAGGGGCTCTGCCTAACATGGATTGGGATCCTGTTTCTGGGTGTGGGGAGCCTCTGGGTTATGTATCTGTCCCTCCAGCACATCTTATTTCATTATGTGCTGAGGCTGACATCTGTCACTCTCACAGCTCCAATGGCTTTGATTTCCTGTGGTGGAGCATGTCCATTACTCCTGTGTTGGACATGGCCTTGTACAACAGACATACAATGCCTCTGTGTAGGCAGTCTGTGACTGCATTCAGCTGGGGTGTCTACAGCCAGGTAGCATATGACATATATTTCACAGCCTTTATCCTCTTGGTGGGGTAACTATGAGGTCTTCCGAGCCGCTGCAGCTGTCACATACGGTACATCCCATATGAGTCATTGTACTAGATTATGGGTCTGATAAGGGAACAGTACAGTGGCACAGTGACCTCTGTTGATGTAGATGTGAATCCTTTCATGATACGGTGTCCAATATCGACATTCTTCCTAGCCACATTGGCATTGTTAGTGTCACATGACATATTACTGTTGACTTGTGTCCCTAGGTCCCTGATTACTCCTTGCATACATAATGGTTTGCCACCTATGTGGTAATTTGTGTGTACCTTGTCTGGTATTTGGTGGGACATTCATACTGTCCAGTGTCTTCAGGATGTCTGGGTGGAGTTCTTGTGTGTGAGAGTGTGGTCTGTCGCATGCTACAGCAGTTTTGACTACACTTATGTGCACATGGGTGGTCTCCGCTGCTTTGTGCATTGTCAGTTACCTGGCCATATGGGTGTCTGTGCTGCATATGGATACTCCCCCTCCTTTGATGTTTTGGTCCAGGTGTTGGGGCCATAACACGATATGTGGTATAACCTGGTAGTGCTGGTGTGCTATCACTAGGCTTGCAGCAGGCTTCTGTCACTGCACAGACATCGATGTTCTCCATAATGGGAAGTGCCTCAGGGGCATGCATATTGCAGTTTACACATCTGGCATTGGTCAGCATTACCCTTATGTTTCTTACCACTTATGTTTTCTAGGGTGGTGGGTAGTCTTTTTGGCCTTGCCTACATACGGCTCTATGGAGGTGGCAAAGGCCTTATCCAGTATCCAGACGCACAGGGGTAACAGGTGCAAGCCATCCCTGGAACAGCAGCATGGCTTGTCATGCTTGACATCTCAAGCAGACAGACATTAGACCCTCTTGGACTGACAGCTGTAACTGTGCCAGCTGTTAAACATGATCATTATGTGTTTGTACTGTGGCATCATTCTTGGTGAGGGTTGGATGCTGCACACAGCCAGTGTCATACCGACCTGGGGTACATACTCAGAGAGATCATCCATGTCTCTTTTCATATAGACCAGGGAGGTACATCTCAGGTCATTCACACCAGCATGGACATTGAGTGTATCATATTTCTGCTTGCTTTGGGGTGACCTGAGTACTTGTGTTATGTGGCATTTTGTGGCAGCCTACAAGCAGCTTACTCTACCCTTTCCCTTGTTCAGTCTGGTGAGTGGGACAGCAGTGTGTCTGCCTATACAGACACCTATTACAACTGTATCAGGCATGTTGTTTCTCCTTCTGGCCTGTGACTGTTTGGCACACCAGCTTTGTGTACTATTCGTTGCATGTGCTATGTTTGGAGGTTGTGGTTGCTTGTGATCTGCTTTGGAGGCTTCTGTTGGTGTCGTGTGTTTGTAATTAGGGTCTCCGGGAATGTTTTTCTGTGTTTATGTGTTTGGTTTACAGTTGTGGTAGGTCTATGTGGGACTGGGTTTGTGGTGTATGTGGTTACCTTCTCCTCCTGACTAGTTTTGACAGTACTGAGTTGGGGGAGCTCAACCTCTGGTTTGGATACATGGTTGCATCTATCACATATATTTGTATTTATTGGGGGGAGTTGTGGTTGTCTGTGTACTTGGGACAGGTGTCACATTGCCTCTGGATTCACAGATTCTACTTGTTGTGGCTGGACTTAGTGGATTGTATGTGTGAACATATGTTATTGCCATACTACTGGTCAGTGATTGCTTCCCTTTTTATGTTTGCTCTATCATGTGGTAGCTTCCTCATTCTCTTGCATGGTTTGGTAATGGCTGGAGTCCAGCATGCCAGATGTCTGTGTGTATGGCATTGTGTGTTGTTGTTATTTGTGATTGCATACTCCAAGCATTCCTGGCTGTGTTCATGGAATGCCTGTATAACATGTTCTGCGGTGTGTCCCATATTCTGCACTTGCACAGGGCCTTTCATGGATTCAACATCAGTTTGGAGGGCTGCAACCTATGCTTTAAACATGTTTTTCACTGTGGTATTCTGGCCAGGGACTGGGGTTGGGATGTGTATATCCAGTGTGATTACTCTATGGTCTGGTCTTACCAGTGAAGGATACACTTCTCATCTTGCCATCCAGTACCCATGTTGCTGATTATCACATCCAGTATGCTTACCCCTCTTGTGGGAGTGGTACGTTGTTCCTGGGCATTTTTGTTTATGGATTCTGGGAACTTTTCTCCACCTGTGTTGGTGCTAGTATAATGCTCCCGGTGTATGTCTGGGTATTTTCACTCAAGCAATATAATGTTGTTTTGGGGGCTTGATATATTCATGTATTCCAACATAGGCCAGGTGCAGTTCCTGGTATTAGGACAGTAGTCTGCAGCAGGCTATATATTGGGAGGCGGTTTTAGCCATTGGTATTTGACCATGGCTAATCCATGCTGCTTCTTGTTGTGGTACCAACATGGGGGTGTGGTTATCCTTGACATTTATTGGTAGTCACCCTCCTTTTGTAGCTTGTTCCATGTTTTGCGGCTGTACAGCACAGTATGAGGTGTGACCTGGTAGTGTTAGGGTGCTGATGTGAGCCTTGACCCAGTTCTCTATTACAGAACTGATATCTACATTCTCCATACTGTGTGCATTTACACTGCACACATCTTGCTGTTTAGACTTCTGGCATTGGGTAGCATTACATCTAGGTTCCTATCCCTTGTGGTACCTATGAAGGTGGGTTTGTGTTTTGAGACTTACCTATTAAGGGCATGCTGTGGGTACTGACAGCCTTTGTCAGTATCCATGGGGCATGGAATGATAGGTGCACGCCACCCCTAGCAGGTGGTGCATCATGTCATGCTCTGCATGTCTTCCCAGCCTGAAACACATTGGCTCCCCTTTGACTAACTGCATTACTTCAGCCAGTTATTGCACTTGATCACCCCATCGTCATTTTGTGGCTTCATGCTTGGTGAGGGTGGATGTTAGTCAGGGTGCTCAAGTGTGCATATAGTACATGGTGTTACATTACTTAACACATGGCATTCATGCCTCAGGTGGTGCTGCAGGGCTGCCTCTGTCAGATGCGCATATTACACTTCCCTGTACATGTTTGTGAGCAGGTCATGTCATTTTAGGCATCCATGTTATTATTTGAGTGAGTCAGAGGGGTATCATTCCCAGGGTTCCTACTGAGCCAGTGTATGTGCTATGCGTTGCCTCTTTGCCAAGGCCAGGGCATACTGGGCACGCCTCCTTCTGCCTACTGGGGCAGGCTCAGGTTGTTCCTCCTCCGAGTCACGCTCTGCCTGTGATGGCCTTGGCAATGGTGGGGGGCTGTTTGGCCCAGCCCTATGCTGGTCCTGCTGCAGCTGTTTTTGCAAGATCATATTATGTAGCATAGCACATACCATGACAATTTGGGTACATGTAGTTGGTGTGTACTGCAAGGCTCCACCAGATGTGTCCAGACACCGGAACCGTGACTTGAGCAGCCCAAACACACGCTCTATTACATTACGTGTTTGTGCATGTGCCTCATTATGGCGTTCCTGTTCAGGTGTGTGTGCGTTTCTGATGGGTGTCATCAGCCACAGCTCCAGTGCATAACCTGCATCCCCCACTAGGTGTCCGTGTGGGATGTCCCCATTGGCAAATGTCTGGTACAGCTGCGTCAAATGCCAGATGTGGGAATCATGGTAACTCCCAGGGCAGCCAGCACACACATTCATTATTATGCCCTTGGCATCACACACGACCTGGCAGTTGATGGAGGGAAAGTCCTTGCGGTTAATGTAGGCCCTACCCCACTCACCGGCTGGTGCTTTGATGCATATGTGCGTGCAGTCTATTGCATCCACTACCTCAGGGTATTCCGCTATTTGCTGGAAGAGACGCATATTGCTGGCCAATACCTCACGGGCATTGGGGAAATATACATGATCACCGACATGTGCTGACATGGCATCCAGGAACTGGTGCAGTACCCTGGAGGCTGATGCCTGTGATATCCCCATCATATCGCCAGTTGGTCTCTGGAAGGTACCTGTTGCTAGTATTCTTAGGCAAACACATACCTTGGTTTCCACTGGGATGGGTTCCCCTCTGTTGGTTCTGTGTGTGAGGCGTGGCCTGCACAGCTCAACAATTTGCTGCAGGAGCTCTCTGTCCACTCTATAGCACTCTACTATCTCCAGCTCATGTAACCCCTAGTAGGTGACCATGGGCCTGTACACTCTTCTCCATCTCCTCACTGTGGGTTGTCTGGCACCATCTGCATTGTCACCACCCTCAGCAAGTCGCCTATGTCTCATTATGACAGCTATGGCAGCCCCTAACATTTCTGCTCTGAGTGAAGCTTTTTCAGTTTTCACTTCTATTAGCTTACTCCTGTCTTGCAGTGTCTCTTAAGAGAAACATCCTGCACTACTGTTTGCAGAGTTTTAAGTGCTGGGCTGGGCTACTATTCTGCCTGTGTAATTGCCTGCTTCTAATTGTTTTCACCTGCTAGCTTCAGCAGTTATCCCTGCTAGCTTCCTACTAATTCTGTTGCTTCCTTTTTCCTTTCTATTTCCTCAGGGGGAGCAACGTGCATACTAGCAGAAACAAGCTCACAGTGGCTTACACGCACGCACACATGCTTACACGGTTCAGAATCTACTTATTCGGGTTAAAACATGCGCACACCCGCGCAAACACTGTTACACGTCTGCCAACAGCCTCCAACATGCTCAGCCTGCCCTACACACGCGCACACCAGCGCAAACAGTGTTAAACATCTCCCAACACGCTCCCACATGCTCCTTCTGCTTTACACGTGCGCACACTGCCATACTCACGCTTCATGGCGCCCACACGTGCTCATGCACACCCAGCAAGAAACTTTGGTGTAAGTAACAGTGTACACCTTCCATTTCTTGACTTTCCCAGACTTATCTTGTGGCACACCTCTTTCCATGATCTGTGTCTGTCATCTGTCATGTTACACTGACCTCCAATGAACTGCATTTCTTTCTACCATTCCTCCCCTGTGATGTCACCTATCTCCTACTCTATTCCTCCCCCTTATGTATCTCTTACACTACTCAGACTGTGCTCATTTGCTATGTGACTGTGAGATTCAGTATCCTAACCCTCATTTACATGAGATTGCCTACTAATGCTTAGTTACATGTCTTAGACTCAGCTTCCCCCCTTAGCAACCACTACACGGTGGCCATGTTGTTTTTGGTCTGCTGGTCCCTGCATTGTCATTCCATGTATTGCATGAAACCCACATTTGTGGGTTTATAACCTTCATTTTTATGTTTTATACAGCACAGCCCGTTTGCGCGGGGCTGTGCTGGGTTTAAACATCGGCGATCGCCGAAAAAAATATATATATTTTTATTATTTTTGCATCGGGTTACCTTGCCAATGGCCACATATTTGGCCATTGGCATGCTGCCTGAGACATATGCACCCTTTATTTGGAGCTGACATGGCTCCGTTGTGGAATTTGCAGAAACGTACTCAGTTGTCAACTGAGTACATTTCTGCAGCTAAAATGTCTCTTACACGGGCTGGTTTCTGCTTCGTGGATCGCTAATATACCTCATTTGCATACCTTTCGGCTGCAAGTGAGGTATTTAGCATGTCCACGCCCAGTCCGTGTAAGAGACGTTTTAGCTGGTCTCTTACACGGAGTTTAGGGCTGTTCCTGGATCGCGAGGCTTGCATGGAGTGTTACACGTCTCTTACACTCCGTGCAAGCCTTCATGAATCCTGCCCAATGTCAAGTGAAGATTAACACAGTTGTCAAATATGAATTTAAATTTTCCTGTATGGTCCGTTTATTTATAGCAATTGCATTCAAAGATTTTTGTCCTTGAAGTTCTGTAACTTGTTTTAATTAATATGACTGCTTTACCATACTTATGAAAAAAGGAAGACATTTTGTTAGCATGCTGTAATATTAATATTGCATGTATTAAATAACCAAGCAATAGCAGTTAAGTACTTCCCCGGGGATACATACGTTTGTCTTCATTGTGTATGGCTGCTTCTTGGGGGGGGGTGTTCGGCTATGCTGTATAACATTTGTTAATGGAATTTCAGGTATGATGGTACCTGAATACTTTTGTTAGCCACAGACGTAAATTCACTGATGATTCTTCTACAGTTTGGCAATCAAAGTAAAACAGATTAAAACTTATACTGCAGGAGCTATTTTAAGAAAGCAGCACAGTTATTGCTGTTATCAGCCTCTTAGTATTAAGGTTACTGGTATTTTCCAGTACCTCCAAGACAAAGGCACCCAATGGGACAAAGAAAAAATAAAGATATATAAATGTGTCCATTTTCAATTTAAAGGTCACTGCAAAATATGTTAAATCATGCGTGACATAGATTCTGATGTTAAAAGATGTGTTCTCCCAGCTATTACTTTAACTCTCCTTGATATGATGATTTCTCAGGTAACTGGTTCTGTTTTAGTCTTGCAGCCACCTCACCACCCACATCTTCTCATTAAGGTAATAATAGCAGAGCAGTATGCTATGCATGTAGTTCTTATCTGATGAGGAAGGCAGAAGCCTGAGCTATTTCCAGAGTAAGGTGAGCACCTACCTAGTCTCCATAAAGTCAAGTGCCAACATTTCTCCATTTAGGTTCATCATAACAACCCTTAATTTCTTATGCAGTTCCTTTGTATGAGTCCATAGTAGCTGCATAGCTCAGACATTCCCTTTGGCTGCTGTTGATATGTAATGTTCGATTTTGGGGGGATTGAATGTTATGCCTTCATCCTCTTCTTCCAGAAAATCAGATATATTATTAGAAAGTGGTTAAGCATTACCTATGTACTTAAATACCTCTTTATAAATCTACCCCTGACCTTGACCTAACCCCAGCTTCCCATAGACAATGCACAACCACATACATGCACTCCACTTGCTACTGCTAAAATTCATAATTCGATTGCAGTGTTAGGTGATGATACTGAAATAAAATATGCCTTTAGATTAATGACTCTACACATCAAAACTCTACTTAGCTACTATTACTACTGAAAGTGTAAATTGGAAAATCATTTTTCAAAATCCTAAGTAACAGAACTTTTAATTATCACTGAAATATTTTAAGATAAAAAAATAAAAATAAACTTGTTTGTGGAAAATTATCACTGTATATTTTACCTCTGTACACCTTTCCTGCTATAGTTTATTTGGCACGCTATAAAATCAGGAGTAGCTATACCAATATATCTTCCTTCATTTTTTAATCTCTCACCTTGTCTTTATTTTAAGCCCAAAATAATTTACTACCACCACTCTACTCAAAAAATAAAACGCATACAGGTTTTCTCTAAATCAAGACACCACCTTTCAGAAATCCCATTGTGTGGTGATGTCTATCCCAGCCCAAGCCCCAAAACTCACAAATTAATCTAAATAGCAAAGAACCACTTCTACAAAATTGTGACTTAACTAACGTTTCTTCAGCCACCACCTCAGACTATACCTCTCCCCAGCTGTACCGAGCTGTACTGCTCTATCATTAACCAACCACCAAGCCATAATAATAAAACTAGCACATCAACCCCCAACCCCATCATTCTCCTATGTCTTAAAAAAATTAATGTTGTCACTATTGACCTCCTTAGCATTTGTAACAAAATTACAGAAATGCATGCCTAGATGTATGTCTAAACAAGGATATACATTTTGAGCCTCAAGAGCAGGGTCAGTCCACCCAGGCATTCTACGTAGTACACTCAAGCAAATCTGCAGTCTGCGGCTACCACTCCACCCATACAGTATAAGACGGAATCAGTACTGCAAAACTAAACAAGGATATACATTTTGAGCCTCAAGAGCAGGAGCACACTCAAGCAACTCTGCAGTCTGTGACTACCACTCCACCCATACAGTATAAGAAGGAATCAGTACTGCAAAACAAAACAAGGATATACAATTTGAGCCTCAAGAGCAGGAGCACACTCAAGCAACTCTGCAGTCTGCGGCTACCACTCCACCCATACAGTATAAGAAGGAATCAGTACTGCAAAACTAAACAAGGATATACATTTTGAGCCTCAAGAGCAGGGTCAGTCCACCCAGGCATTCTACTTGTATGTTTTATGAGAGTGAAGCTATTACATTAGCAGTATTTCTTAGTAGTTCTCAGCGTGCTAATAAAACTGACTGTTGCAGCCTTGTGCCCCCCCAGCTAGTGCAGTAATCCTAGCTGTCCAATAGACAATATACATTTAATTCAGATCCCTGTGACTAAATTAACCATCAAGCAGCCCTCTCAGTGCTTTCTGCCTTAGTTTGTATCACTTGGAGACCCACCTGTTTATTTGCATCTCTATACATTCCCCTTCATTGCTAATGTATCTCCCTACTCTAATCTGTGCACAAACTGGTTACTAATCAGCAAGTCAATGTGAAGACACACTCCCAACTTTAAACTTTGCTGTCTCTTCTCTCCTTCACTTTACAGGTAGTTTGAATTATTACTTACCCCCTCTGAGGCCTTCACTGATAGATTTCCACTGATTGCCTCTCTGGTTTCTTTGCATTCCACCTGGTTTACACCCCTTGGGCTATCTCCCTCCCCCAATGCTAAGTCTATATTAGAATCCTGCTGAGCACCATCTTTAAATTTCTAGTCTCCCACCAGGACACAATTGCTCTTCAGCAATTGCATTCTGCTTGCTGATAAGCCATTAGACCTCAGGAATTTGTTTAAAGTGTTCAGATTTATAAAGTAATACTTACTTTTTACTCTTGTCTTGGTGGGCTCTGCCCCGCTCTGTTCGCCCTCGCTAACGCTCGGGCTCTCTCCAGTCCCCTGCCCTGCCCCCTATTCCCTCCCGCCCCCACTACCTCTACATTTATAGTAATCACAGCCACACCCACAGCTCACCCTCACATCACCTCCACCAATCACAGCTACTCAAGTCAGATCACATTATACCACACCAAATTGCTCCAGACAAAATACTCCCAAGCACTCTCATTCCCACTAGGCATTTTTTACATCACCCACACTACTTACCCATCCACATATAGCACAACCCTATAATTTCTATTCAGACCCCCACCTAGCACCAACTTAAACTTTATAACCATGACTATCACACAACTAAGTCTAGTCTGTCTTCTCATAATTCTTTATAACACCACAAGTTATCACTCTATCAATATCCCTAAACTTAGTAGCACAACACTACATTATGCATTCTCATATACAGACACCGCACATTATAATAATATCTGCCCACAATTGTTCAAGAGCTACATAATGGACCAATTCAGAACTAAACACATATGCTCTCATTCCTACTCCAAAAAAACACAATACTTTCTCACACTCCTCACCAAACTCCAACATCTGTATCACCATTTTAACACCAGGCTTACCATAATTGGGGATATCCACCCCAACCCAGGCCCAAATCCACCCTCCTGTCCAACACAAACTGCTCCAACACAAATGTCAGAACATAACACCCCCATTATCTTTATCCCTGGGCAAATCGACAACAGCAGCAAAACCATCTTTTAATGCTAAATATTAATATTAGAAGTATCAAAAATAAAACACATGAACTCCAGGCCACAATAGCACACTACTCCCCAGACATAGTTGCTTTAACAGAAACCTGGCTAAATAAAAACATAGCTAACTCAGAAGGTCTCCCTACCGGCTACAATATCATTACACAAGACAGACCACTTACTGTATAAGTCCAACTTAACTGTACATCAATTACCAAACTCCTACACTTCCCCCAATAATTGGGACATACTTATTTCACAACTTCATCTTCAACCTAAAAAGGTCATCACCACAATTGCGATCTATATCCCACCTGGCAATACACCTGCTAGCCTTGAAGACTTCTTATCCTGATGTTCTTCCACATACTCACAAGAAACACTTATTCTGGGGGATTTCAACCTAGACTGGTTCATCTGCATATCAGAACCACCAAGTAATCTAATAAATCTCCATGGCTACCAGCAGCTAGTCCAAATTCCAACTAAATGTGATAAAAAATCTAAAAGGAAATCCATCCTTGACTGGGTCCTAACTAACAATCCCACATTCTCCCAGACACCTTAAGTGACCACAACATAATATACTTTATTTGTAGTAGAACAAGCATATGCAAAACCACTAACTATATATCCACTAGAAACACAAAAAAATTCTCTCCTGAGGTCCTCAATACTTTACTGTCTAACTGCGACTGGACCCCCCTAAAACCCTCCCACTTGACCAGGCTGTACCATATTTCAACAAAACATTTCTACAACACCTAGACACTGTCACTCCATTGTGCAAAATCAAGGTTAGAATCTCTACAAACCCCTGGCTCAGTGAAGAAAAACAAATCCTGAAGTCGAGAGACACTGCATGGCTTTACTATAAAAAAAACAAAGAAACACAAAGCCTAACTAAGTACCAAGAACTGCGCAACCATGCAAAAAATGCATTAGGCTGGACAAAAAAATCCTACTACACGACATTACAAACTAAATACCAACACAACCCCCAAAAAGTTTGGAAAAATGTAAACCAGCTACTAAAACCCACCCAAAAGGCTACCCGCAAACCAACCACTCTTGACACTAAAGTTCCCATCGAAACACAATTCAACTCCCACTTTGTGAACTCAATTCTATCCTTAGTATCACAGGACAGTTCCTTCCTCACTGCCCCCCCCCCAACACAAATAACACTAATGCAAGCTTTACCCTCAAAACAGTTTCCACCACTTCAATCAAAAGCATGCTCTCCAAACTAAAAACCTCATCAACAGCAGCCAACCGACTCCCCAGCTATTTCTTGAAACTCACAGCAGATGCTACTGCTATCCCAATCTCCACTCTCATAAACAGATCAATTGTTGTAAACTATGTGCCCAAACTCTAGAAAATATCCTATGTTACACCCATACATAAAGGCAGGACCTACACTGAACTTAATAACTACAGACCCATTGCTTTACTCTCCCCCCAGCCAAAATCCTAGAAAAATGCATCCATACCCAGATGCTAAAATATCTCCTAGACAGCAACATCCTGTCACCTACTCAGCATGGTTTCAGACCTGCTCATAGTACCACTACAGCCCTCTTCTGCTTCACAGACAAAGTAAACCATCTCAAAAATGAAGGCCTGCAGGTGTCGACTCTTTTTCTGGATATGTCCAAAGCTTTTGACAAAGTCTCACACCAAATCCTGCTAAACAAACTAAACCAATATCACCTTTCAAATTCCACTCTTACCTGGTTCCAAAGCTACTTAACTGACAGGTACCAAGCTGTGAAATGGGAAAAGTATCTCTCTCCTTAGCTGCCCATAACTATAGGAGTCCCACAGGGTTCTATCTTAGGACCATTACTATTCACAATCTTCACAAATGACCTCCATACCTCCACACAGCATGCATCTATCATTCAGTATGCAGATGACACTACCTTAATCTGTGCTGCACAAAACATTCCCACCCTCCTGCAAAGAATTCAACTAGCATTCTCTGACATTGAAAACTACCTTACCAAAGCCCACCTTATCTTCATTCCAAAGAAAACTCAGCTAATGATTATAACCAGTTCTAACAAAAACACTGCAGTCAATTCACTATCTACTCCACAAATGCTACTCCGATTGCTCCAGTGGCACAGGCTAAGCTACTGGGAATAACCATAGACTCCCACCTAAAATTTGATAGTCATCTCAACTTGACTATTAAAAAGTACATGCCAAACTGGGATCACTCTACTGTATCAAACCATTTCTTACCAACAACACAAGATCAGCTATTGCTCGCTCCCACCTTCTATCCACCCTACTCTATGCATCTCCCATTCTGACTAAACTCAACAAACCTGAACTAAGCAAAATGAAAGCCTGCTATAACAGAATTGCCTGCTTTGCTGCAAATTGCTCATATAGAACTCATCACTGTACTGCTTTGAGACAGCTCCACTGGCTTGAAATGCCCAACCTCCTAACCTACAATCAGCTCTGCCTCTGTCATTCGATCTATGACCTCCCCAATAAGTGTCCTGCCCTCAAAAACCTAGTACAACATCACTCAGCCAAAAGGAATCTTTGATCATCAAGCAAACTACTAGTAGAAGTCACCAACAGCTACAATAGCTTTGGAGATGCACTGTTTAGTAGTTCAGTGGCTAAAAATGGAACTCTGTCCCCACTAGCATTCAAAACACATCATCCAAAGCCTCCTTTAAAGATCTCATCAGGCAACATCTCAAGCAAAGTTGGCAGTGCCATGATTGCTCCCCAGGCTAGTGAAAGCAGATAAGGTACAGATACTAAACCTAGAGTACTTGATAATGGTTTTCAATCTTACTCACAAACACTGGCTAATCTACAATGTATGTACTGTACCTATGTACTATGTATGTATTCTACCTATGTTTCAAATTTCAGCTGTACACCACAAATCTATTAATTACCTTTATTTTTAAATTAATATTTTTTGTTTGTTCTCTCCACTGTAACTGTTGATGTGTTGCATACAACTGTAAAAACATGTCTTTTATAATTTGTGTGTATACTAATCATGTCTAAATAACTAAATGTATCTGTAATTTTTCTATGTGAAGCTTTTCTCCCCGGGCCTCTGCTGAAAAAGGACCTTTTCGGCTCAGTCAGACACCCCCGGTTAACAAATGTAAAATAAATAAATAGATATCACAGTAAAATCCCAATATTCCTGCCATCATAGAAACCTGGCTTAAGCGTAACATTAAAGATTCTAAACTACTCCCTCCAGGCTATAGTGTTATCAGAACTGATAAGCCCCACAAGAAAGCAGGAGGGGTAGTGTTAGTTTTTCCAAGTTCATACAATCTCTCTCCTCATTCACACATCCCAAAATTTCAAAATGCTGAAATACTTATATCACTGGGTGATGTCCCCACGCTGGGCCATTAATCAAGGAGCCTGAATCCCCACTACTGACAATGGAGAGGGACATGCACTTGGAATACAAATGGATACACTCAGTATTTCCAGATGCAGACCTCTCTGCATCAAGCATAATTTCCTTTAAGGGCACACAGAGAACACAGTCTGGGGTTTGGGGTTCTCTATATCTGTCTTCCTCCAGGTCCCCAATAAGACTTCCCACTAGTACAGCTGTAGGGTTAGGTCATCAGCCGAGTCTCCAAGACAAATCCTCCAGCACTCTCACTGCAAGACTAGTGCTTTGTGTACCTGCCCCATGTAACTCACACACACACACACACACACACAAACACACACACACACACACACACACACACACACACACACACACACACACACACACACACACACACACACACACACACACCCTGGGAAAGGCCCCCTTCTGCCCAGAGTATAAGGTAGTTATCACTACCATCAAACACTCCACAATCAGCTACTCTAAGGCCCTTAACAAAGAATATCCAATTATACTGTAAAATATTAATACTAATACAAATGGTAGTAGCTGACCAAGACAGCTAGGCTTTCAGGAGTGGCCAGAGTTATCACCATATAAATACATGCAAATACTCTCAGAGCTTAAATATTTTCTAAAAAGGACCAGCCACAATGAAAAGTCTAAATATATTTACTAATAAATAATAAAAGAACAAGAAATGCTAAATATTTATTTGCAGTAAACCAAAGAGTTCAAATCACAGGACATATGGGGCCGGATTCACGAAACCTCCATGTAAGACTTAATATGTCTTACTCGGAGGCTGCAGTTGAACGGTATGATGTCAGCATGCCATGCATATTCATGAGGGCATGCTGACTCATACCCTAGGCTAACACGGTCCATGTAGGAAGGTAAAGGGCATGTCCGAATGCCGAGTACTGCAAAGAGACATGCCCCCAGAAGAGTCAGAGGCCTGAAAGTAAACACCCACGAGAGAGTCCTCAGAAACATCAAGGAACACAACACCACACATACCCAGAGACAAAACTTTACTGAAAAATGTGTAAAACGTAAAAATAGCAGTTTCATTTTTTTTTATTATAATTTCAAAAATGTTTGTCCGCAATTGAGCTTGTTTGCATGGGTATGCCCTTTGCTCAGCCACAGTTAGCAGATGTGACATTGAAAAGCATATAAGATCTACATATGCAAATTAAGCCAAGTAGCAATAGCGTAGCGGTAGAGACGTTGGCCAAAGAGGCGGTAGTCATGGTTCGAGCCCCCACAACATCAGTCACCATATTTATTTAAATAAGTATGAAACAATCCCCTGACATATATATATATATATATATATATATATAAATAAATATATAACTATAATTTAAGTAAAATGTAATGAAATGGGCCATGTATTTGTGAAGAAATCCGAAAAAATAATTTATAAAAAAGGATTATAATTGCCCATAGCTGAGCAGCGCTTTAACAAGCTGCATTTGAGTGCCTATAGCTGAGCAATGCTTTAACAAGCTGCATCTGAGTGCCCATAGGTGAGCAGTGCTTTAACAAGCATAATATGAGTGCCCGTAGCTCAGCAGGACTTCACCCAGCATAATATGAATGCTCATAGCTAAATAATGCGTTACCCAGCGTAAGCCGTTTGCATGGAGCTGCGCAGCGCGCTAACCAGCTTACCGGCGGGCAACATTGGGCAAGCTGTATCAAAGCCGCCTTTACACAGACACACCTCCTAGCCTGTCTAGACAGTAGTAAAACAAAAAAAAGCAATGCCAAGGGTCAAACCCGGGATACTGTGCACCATAGTCAATGTACTAAACCACTAAGCCATGACAGTTGTACTGAAAAATACAGTATTAGCATATATATAGGAATGAATGAAAATAGAACCATGACAAAGCAGGTTTGCTTTAAGCTGATAAATACCCAAAATGGCCAAACAGAGATAAGTGCGGGAAAACCGGCATATATAAGCCCCATAGGCGGGAATACACACCATAACTGATTGTAGTACCCATTTGCAGTCAGGATGGCAGGTGCAGGAGACGGAAATCCCTTTAGAGCACAAAGGTGGGGTGTTGAGGAGTGAAAATATATGGTTTGGCTCCTAGTCAATGATCATGAAGCACAACTCATGCAGGGCCAGGTTCAATGGGGTGCGTACAAGGCAGAGGCGTGGAACCAGTTGGCACATGATCTCACCAGTGCCACAGGCATTCTGAGGACTGGTGAACAGGTCCGTCACCACCATGCGGACCTGAAGCGACGTAAGGAGGACCAACTGAACCGTTGGATCCAGGAGGCCCGCCAAATGCCCAGTGCCCCACTACTGAGTAAGTATCCATGTAATTATGTATGTAAGAAATGCTATCCTAGCCTATAGTATGGAGAGG
Organism: Protopterus annectens; assembly: GCF_019279795.1. Lineage (NCBI taxonomy): Eukaryota > Metazoa > Chordata > Ceratodontiformes > Protopteridae > Protopterus > Protopterus annectens. The sequence goes on along the minus strand of NC_056728.1, from coordinate 212,552,012 downwards.
TATGTTCCAATATTCCTTCATTTATATTACAGCTGCAGGTGTCCGTTCCACGAATCAGTGAGCCTATGCTGATAGGCTGCTGAGGTTGCGCCACCAGGCAGGTTAGTAATTATTTAGCTGGTATTGTTATAGAATATAAGTGAGACAGATTGTAAAAGAGTTCATTGTTGTAACCCAGTAATAAAGGTAAAATAAGCCTGGAATAAAGATTCTGCTAGTATTGTAAGATTAGATAAGTGATGCAGCCTGGAAAAGAGTGTATTGCAATCCAGTAATAAAGATTAAACAAGTCTCAAATAGAGTTTCCACCTGTATTGTAATATCAGATAACTGCTTCAGCTGAAAATGAGTGGTAATCAATCAACAAAGGGTAGACAAGTGTCAAATACATCCTTGTAAATTCTGCCATATGAAATAAGTGAGTCAGCTGGAAAGGATTGTTGTAACCCAGTAATAAATGTTAATAAAGTCTAGAATTAAGTACCATTCTGAAATGTAAATATAAAATAAGTGAGAGAGTGTGAGAGACAGTTTGAAGCTACCAAGAAAGCTGTAATAAGTCTGGAATAAAGGTATACTGCAGTCACTACATAATATTATGTTGCTGTACCCTTGCATTATGGAGATAGTATGGTTGTATGAAATGTTGAACATCCACAGTTGTCTAGACCCATATAAATCAAATGTAGCAGGATGCAGTACCTGAACACAGCCAGATATGAACATATATGAATAAAAATGGAATGTATATTAATGTAGCAGCAACATCCCCATCACCAACATTCCTAAGGTTACATACAGGAAACTGTGCTAATACATGTAGGGGATATATATCTGCATCTACTAGGAATGTACAGTATATGTATAGGTAGTGTAAGTTGTTAATGTAATATTTTTCCACCCTACCCTATTTTCATAAATTATGCCATTCCACACCAAACTGGGTATGTGTACTCACAATTAATTACCATGGACATTTGTCCTGTTGGTTCATACATTTCTGCATGTATGTTGACGCATGTGCCCTGTTCACATATCCAAACCTGATGGCCTGTTGCCACCAATCAACCCTGCATGCTGTTGGAATGTGCACTGTTGTTCTAAATATGCATGTGTTATGCTTGCTGCTCAATGTTTGGAATTCATGGGTATTTGGTTAATGGGAATACTGATGAATGCTGTTACAACTAATTTTGAATGGTGGTGTTTGTTACTAACCCAAAATGCCATAAAATACTGCTAAACATAGGACAACAGGGAAGGCGGGTTCCAGCGGACCCACCTCTCCCACCTCAGCTGGCGAGTGCACCTGGCACCAGTGCCCAGGCCGGGACCTCCTCCTCCGGTGGCCTTATGCCACCTTCGGGTGGAAGCGCTGCAGGGGATGGGGCTCATCCCCCCTCTGCATGCATGGCTGGAGGAGAGCCCCCACTCACTCTCCATAGGGTCCGGTCTGTGGTGCGTAGTGAGATCAGGCATTCTGTGACTGATCCCCTACGCCAGCTCAAGGCAACTCACGGGTGTGCCTGCCCATCCTATCCAGCCCCCAGCACAGCCCCAGCCTGGGCTGTGAAGGCGCAGTGGTAACTGCCCATGAGTGGGGATCTCAGTTCCACTGTTGCCATCTGTGGGCTCATGGGCTCGCGATATCCAAACATCCGTCCCCGTCAATTGTGTTTACCCCCCACATGTGTCATAATCCGCCCCTGTATGCGTCTTGTTTGTCTTGTCTGTTAACCTCCCCAACCTACCTCCCCAAATATACCTACTTCCTGTACCTCACATTCGACTCTCACCTGAAAAAAAAAATAAAAAAATGGCACTCTGTTCCCACAAAAAAATTACGCCACATACATAGCTGCCCAATTCTCACGCATGTCCGCTGGACATGTAAACTGATAATTCTAATTGGCTGTACAACATATTTTGTTGTCCTCAACCCTCTCACAGGGGTGGAAGGTTTCAAATTTCACACCAAATTTCAGACATATGCACAGCTGTTGCTGAGAAAGAAATGGGCAGCTATGGATCTTCCCTACATCCTTCCTGCACATCCCAAGCTTGTTTTCCTACTGTCCTACCCTCTTTGTGCCCCGTTTTTCACCACTTTTCTATTTCCCCATTTTCTTTTCTTTAAAAGAAAATAGCGCGGGTGTTAGTGGGAGTAAGAACTTTTAAGCAGTAGTCAGTGGGTGTGCGCTTGTGTGCACTTAGCTAAGCGTAGATAAGCGTAGCTAAGCATTGTGCAAGCTCGCACAAACCCACTTACAACTGCTTAAAAGTGCCTTAGTCACTCTGTATGACAAGGCCTGTAGTCTGCTCATCAGAAAAATAAAATACCCCTATCAGTCTCAAACCCCAACCTTGGAAACACTAGTTTGCATGAATTACCACTGAGCCACAGCAAATATACAAGAACTTGGTGCTGAAAGAAATATATCATGAAA
>NC_056728.1:212412065-212544565 GCF_019279795.1 Protopterus annectens | reverse complement strand
AGAATATTAAGTGTGCCACATGATTTGCTCACATATTTTCCTTTTCCTTCCAGGGTGATGGTGCATCAGCAAAACCCACCATATACAGCAGCAGAGGATCAGGAGATCCACCAGAGCCTGGTGCAGAATTACTGTGTGCTGTTTTCCAGGACCAGCCAGAACCAGCATGAGAGGGCTGCACTGTGGCAAGATCTTGTCCGTTGGGTAAATGACATAGGCATGCAAAATTGGACATATGAGCAGGTATGCCATCACTGCAGTGATTTAATTAGACATGTCCAGCAGCGTGCATCTGATATCCACAGACAACAGCTTGCCACAGGCGGTGGGGTACCTATCCACCCCCCCTCACCAGTGTGGAGGAGCACCTCCTAAGTGTTGTGGCTCCAGGCCAACAACAGCAACATCCACAAACATGTGTCATCATGGAGGCTGGAGCCACCCAGCATGTTGAAATGGAGCGTGCAGGTAACATGCCATATCTGTAGTTGACTGTTCTCTGTACTGGTAGTTTATGTGTGTGTGAGATGTGTACTGTTTGTGTAGCTGTTAACCTGCCTATTCTTCTGCAAGACTGATATTCTGAGCATAATATGTGCACCTGTGAAAGCCACCTGTTGTACTACTGTACTTTATCATACTCACAGTATCACTGGCACAGTTGTGGCCACTGGCAATCACTGTCATATTGTTGCAGGTCCCTCTGGAGTGACAACAAGGCAGCCAATCCATGCTGGTGAGTGTGTAATAACAATACTATTGCTAATGACATGTGCATGTCATATGGAGGTGTAGTCTGTACACATGTAACACACCTACGCATAATGCATACTGTGCATGTTTGCTGTGAGACTATGCATATCCCATTATTCTCAACAGCTGCCTCACTCACATGCAATACACAGAGCATGACACACATGTGTGGCAACACAGTACTGGACATTGTATAGGGATACCTGATACCCATGTACACAACACACACATGTGTGGCATACACACTACACCTTAGCCTGCTACACATGTCCAATTATGGCACCTGCTATATGGACACCCTTCAGTATCCCATTTCTCATCTACGCAGCACACATAATATACCTGAGGGGTAGAGGCCTATCATGTCTTTGTGCAACAGTCTTGAACAAATAATACATTCATGTTAGGCAATGCTTACTATTGGCCACCTTACAAACCCATGTAACAAGTGGCTGTGTAATTGTGGATGTAGTCATGTTACTGTACATCAGGTACAGCATGCTAGCTGCCTGTCTGGCACACATTATTATTGTTGACTGACCACAAGAAGCATGTTGATCATGGATCACGTTACTACACCACATCCAGTTCCGCCGACCACAAAAGTACACATAGCAGTCATTGCGTAGCACCGTCATGTGTTTTGTGTGTGTGTGTGTGTGTGTGTGTGTGTGTGTGTGTGTGTGTGTGTGTGTGTGTGTGTGAAAATATATCCACCCACAGCTTGTAACACTTGCACAACATTGTTATGTCCTTGTACACATTGTGTCCCAGGGTGGAGACAATCACTGAACAACTACACACAAGCATCAAGTACACGTATACTATTATTAACAAGGGTTGTCCACACTTGTACTGCATGTTCCTGTGCAACACATAATCTGCATGCTGGCACATGTGCAGTGATGTTTTTCCTTGTGATACTGTCACCCACCCTAAAACATTATTGTGTATGTGTTGGATTGCAGGTGTGTCTGTGTTTGTATCTGCTGTACTGAGGAGTATGCTGTGCATGTGTGCATGTGTGCCTGTGTGCCTGTGTGCCTGTGTGCCTGTGTGCCTGTGCGCCTGTGTGGTAATATCATGTACACATTTGTAAACTGTGTTTCCTATCTTCCTCTCACAAGTTCTGATGTTGATGTGGTGGAGAGCAGCAGGGAACCTGAAGCCACTGCTGGGGATAGTGATTATGATGATACATGTGTAATGGCACAGGGAGGTGTGACAGGGTCTGTCGTTGGTCAGCCAATTGACACTACACAGCAGTCAACCCCATCAATGCGCACAGTCATCCTGCCTATACATCCATTGTCACCAATGTCCTTAGCTGAGGGACAGCATACAGTGGGCATTGACCGGGGTAGTGTGGTATCATTGGCACATGCATCCCCTCACAGAAGCCATGGCCAGATTTCTGACATGGTACCACACAGGCAGATGTCCAGGGGATCTCATGGGAGCATCCGTGGTCATACTGTCCCTGTCAGACGTGCCCACAGAGGTCTTTCAACCTCAGCTATGTTCCGGGCTGTAATGCAGGCATGTATGGAATGGTACACCAGACAGGGTCTGAGGGAGCTTAGAGCACATTGCACCGCTATGAATGACACTATGCGTGAAGTTGCGTCTGCCATCCGTAACATCAGCGAGGTCATTGATAGACGTTGGGGGGACACATTAGATCTCTTCCACAACTACATGTCCAGGAGCCAGGACAGTGCAGGACGGTTGAGGCATCGACGTGGATGTATGCCAGCAACATTATCAGCTGGCAGTCATCGTGGATGACAACAAACCCACAGCCGCTCCCATAGTGCCAGTACCAGCCCCAGCAATGCTGGGTCTGTGCTGTCATTAGACCGTCTGAGAAGACCACGTGCACGTGGCTCTGGACAGTCCCAGCAGGGACATGTGTCCAGTCAACAACCCACTGCTACTGATGACAGTAACCAGTCTGGCTTAGTACCTGATACTGTCCGTAGCACCCCTGCCAGGCACAGGTACCGTGTCCGTGGCCAGAGCCAGTGATCTGTATGACCTGGCAGTACAGTCTGTGGCTGTCCACAAACACCTGTATATGGCAGCCACGTGGTGGAATTGTGTGCATGCATACACACACACATAATGCTAACACCTAGGGCTAACACATACACACACACATTGCAGCAACATTGTCCCATGTACTGTTGCCCCTCACTAACACACACACACACCTACATACATGTCAATTGGATGTATCAGTGGCAGACTCTGGCAAACCAAGTACACACCCTGTGCATATGATGAAACTGTGCCACCTCCTGCCATCTGTAACATTGATGCAGGAACAGGGTAGCATGGTGCTGATGCACAGGGTGACAACATAGCACTGTAGTAATATTATCATGTTGTTAACAGTACAGTGTAATGATATTGTTGTGGGTATATTCGAGCATGCATGATGCATTACCTATGTTTGTCATTGCAGTTTTGTATACACCAGTGTTAATTCCAAAAGTGTACTGTCTGCACATGTGCCACATGGCTGTTGTGTGTACCTGTGCATGCATTTGTTGGGGTGTGGACAGTACATGTGTGATGTTTGCAACACTGAGTTGCAGGTGTACATTTGTGAACATGGTTTCTTAGCTAGTTTTAGTTGTAGTTTTTTTTAGTTTTTTTTTTTTTTTAGTAGCTTAGTTTCTGCTACTCCTTTCTCTCTTTCCACTACAAAAAAAATATATATGCTTTTACTGTATTTGTGTTTCTTCCTACTTTATTTTGCTTTTGTGTCATCTTAAAAGTACTCAATTGTATTTATTACTGCTTGGTGTAACTCATTCTAAACCTTTTAGTTTAAGCACTTGGGCTTCAGACCAGTTGTTTTACATTAAGAAGGTTTGTGGTCTGCACTGTAGTGGCAGAACAGGTAGCTTACATCCTTCTAAGTTGGGAACTGCTGATTGAGGGCTCAGTGTCTGTTATTCTAAAAGTGTATTAATTCTGGTTTAAGCACTTGGGCTTCAGGCCAGTTATTTACATTAAGAGGGTTCGTGGTCTGCACTCTTGTGGGAGGAGAGGCTGGACTCTGCCCTTCTGAGCTGGGAATTTCTGGTTAAAGGCTTATAGTGCCTGCATATTTGAACTGCTTCTTACTGAAATTGGTACACCTTGTTTGCTGTAGCATAGACTAGATCCAGGCCTGCTGAATCTAGCTTTGTTTGTATAACTTGAGAACTAATCCAGGCATCCTTTAAAGTATTCAATTGTATTTATTACTGCTTGGTAGTAACTTGATTAAAGTGTAGCTATCATTCTAAGTCTTTTGGATTAAGCACTTGGGCTTCAGACCAGTTGTTTTACATTAGGAAGGTTTGCGGCCTGCACTGTGGGTGGCAGGACAGGTAGCTTACATCCTTCTAAGTTGGGAACTGCTGATTGAGGGCTCAGTGTCTGTTATTCTAAAAGTGTATTAGTTCTGGTTTAAGCACTTGGGCTTCAGGCCAGTTATTTTACATTAAGAAGGTTCGTGGTCTGCACTCTTGTGGGAGGAGAGGCTGGACTCTACCCTTCTGATCTGGGAATTTCTGGTTAAAGGCTTATAGTGCCTGCATATTTGAACTGTTTCTTACTGAAATTCGTACACCTTGTTTGCTGTAGTATAGATTAGATCCAGGCCTGCTGAATCTAGCTTTGTTTGTATGCTTGTTGTTTGTTTGCTTATTTCCCTGAAATGCTAATTTTACCTAAAACATGGCTTTTCAGTGCTTCTGTGGATCCCTAGTGATATCTGCATTGCTTACTGTACTTATTTCCTTGTTTCACTTGAAAGAAAGTTATTGTTTGTCGTTTTTGCATTTAAGTTACCTGTAACACATTGCATTTAAGTTACCTGGCACTTGCTCACTAAAGCAATTATATGTCAGCGCTAAAAAATTAAAAGCACTACACCCTCACAAACTCCCCTTGAATACCTTGTTCCCCATTGGCCCTTTTTTTCAATTATAAAGGCATTCCCAATACTATTCTAGCATGTCCAAAGGTCAGTTGTCAATCTCCTCTCCGGTCCAGCTGGTGAATCTGGGAATCTTGAGGCAATGTTACAACTGCCTCATGTACACAGACAACCCTCTCCTCCTCCCAACAAATTCCAACACATGTGAGAGATGCAACCATATAGCCAAACTGGAGGCTAAGCTCTCTCAACTCAGTACAGGTGTAACCAGTCAGGAGGAGAAGGAAACCACACTCACTACAATTCCAGTCTCACATAGACCTACCACGACAGCAAACCAAACACATAAACACACAAAAACATACTCGGAGGCTCTAAATAAAAATCTGCCTAAGCAGCAGAGACCTCCAAAGCAGACACCCAAGCAACCGCTACCCCAAAACAAAACACGTGCAACACATAGCTCACAAAGCCAGTGTGCCAAACAATCACAGCCCTTAAGGCTAAACAACACACCTGAGACACTTGTAATAGGTGACTCTATCATCAGGCACACTGACATCCCGCTCACCAGGCTGAACAAGGAGAAGGTCACGGTGAGCTGCCTGTCGGGCGCTAGGATCCGCCACATAACACAAGCACTCAGGTCACTCCAAGGCAAGTACAAAGATGACTCAGTCATTGTCCATGCTGGTGTGAATGACCTGAGACATACCTCCCTGGACTACATGAAAAGAGACATAGAGGAGCTCTCTGAGCATGTAGCCCAGGCCGGTATGACCCTGACCTTGAGTAGCATCTTACCCTCACCAAGAATGATGCCACAATATGAAGGCAAGATGATCAATTTCAACAATTGGCTTAAGTATTGGTGTCATTCAAAGGGGATCCAATGCCTGTCAGCCTGGGATGACATGCTCGACAAGCCATGATGCTTCACTAGGGACGGCTTGCACCTGTCACCCCTGCGCTTTCGGATATTGGCAAAGGCTCTTGCTACCCCCATAGTGCCTTTTTTAGGCAAGGCTCAAAAGACAAACCCACCTCCATAGGTATCACAAGGGAAAAGAAACTAAGAGTAATGCTACTCAACGCCAGTCTAAACCTCAAGCTGCACGCACTCGAAACTCTCCTTAGCATGGAGAACATCGATATCTGTGCAGTAACAGAAACCTGGTTCAAGGCTCCCAAGAGCACCCCAGCACTACCAGGTTATACCTCATACCATGCTTTTCTGCCCCAAAACTTGGACTGAACCACAAAAGGAGGGGGAGTATCAATATTCATCAAAGATACCCACACCTCCAGCTTGGTGGCACAGCACGAAGCATCAGAGACTATCCATGTGCAACTAACAGTGGGTAAAACTGCCTTCCAGTTTATAGCCTGCTACAGACCACCCTCCCAAACCCAGGAACCCCATTTGGCCTTCCTGAGAACACTGGAAAATATGAAGGTCTCTCCAAACAACATTATATTGGGTGACTTCAACTACCCAAACATAGACTGGGAGCATTACTCTAGCTCCAACACCCTAGTACAAAGATTGCTAGAATTTATAAACTCAAATGCTATGGAACAACTTGTTACCACTCCCACAAGAGGGGAAAACATACTGGACCTGATCATCACCAGCATGGGGACTCTATGCTCCAGACCAGAAGTGTATCCCTCACTGGTAAGATCAGACCATAAACTAATCTCACTGGATATTCACATCCCGACCCCACCCCCTGCCCAGAAAACCACAGTGAAAAACTTCTCTAAAGCAAATTTCACACTCCTCAAAACCGAGGTGGAATCCTTTAAAGCCCCCGCTCCTGTGGAAAATATGGCCCAGACCGCAGAATCCTTTATAAACGCATTCTATGAACACCTTCAGGAATGCATGGATCATGCAATCCCAAATAAAACCAAGACTCAATCCTCCAAAGGCAGACATCCTGTCTGGTGGACCCCAGCCATAAACAAACTATACAATAGAAGGAGGAAGCTACTACATGACAGAGCAAAATCCCAAAAAGGGAAGACATCTCTGATCAGTATTAGCAAAAAACTACGGGCACTCATAAAATCGTCTAAGGCCAGTTTCGAGAGAAAAATTGCACAGGACACTAAGGATAATCGCAAGGCTTTCTTTAGTTATGTTAGGAAAATGGGTGGGAATTCCCAGATATGCTCAGAATTAGTCCAAAATGACAAAAAATACACCGAATCCACAGACATTGCCAACATCCTAGCTGACAGGTTCAGCGCAAACTTCTCCCCTCCCCCACCAAAAGGGCAAATATCTATCCCAGCAGAGTGCTGCCCCCCTGACATCTCAGATGCTCAGATAAGAGCCGCCCTCTCTAAAGCAAAAAACACAGCATCAATGGGACCAGACGGTGTCCCGGGCTGCATCCTACATGAACTTCAAGAAGAGCTAAACCCAAACATAAAACTATTGTTCAATCTCAGCCTTACTACAGGATATGTACCCAACGAGTGGCGTACAGCAACAGTGGTCCCTCTCCACAAAGGTGATGCCCCAATGGATCCTGGAAACTATCGCCCCATAAGCCTGACTAGCTTGGTCTGCAAAGCTATGGAAAGGATCATCATGGACCTCATAAATAAAGATATTGGGGACCTAGAGACACTGGATCCTACCCAGTTCGGCTTTGTTAAGGGCAGATCCCGCCTCTTAAACCTGGTCGATTTCTTTGAAAGTCACCAAGGCCATTTACGAGGGGAAGGTGGTCCACACAGCTTACCTGGATCTCGCGAAATCCTTCGATACAATACCCCACTCGGGCATTATAGATAAGCTCACCAGCTTAAATATAAACCCCTATGTCAATAGATGGGTTGCAAACTGGCTCAAGGACAGAACCCACATGGTTAGAATTGCTGGAGCCATGTCAGACTCCAAACCAGTTACAAGTGGCATCCCACAAGGCTCAGTCCTGGGACCTCTCTTGTTCGGTATATATTTCTAGGAGGTACAGGCCAACACGGAAGGACTGTGGCTGACCAAGTTCACAGATGACTGCAAACTGGGCACCATAATCGACTCTCCAGCTGACACAAGCATCCTCCAAAAGGGCCTCATAAAACAGACAACTGGTGCCAAAGCCATGGCCTCAAGCTAAAGGCCAAAAAGTGTATAGTCATCCCCTTTGGCAAAAACAAAGTGCCCACAAATTACCACATAGGTGGTAATCCATTAAGTACAGAAGAAGTAATTAGGGACCTGGGGACCCAAGTTGATAGCAATCTCTCATTTGACAACCACGTGGCCAAAGTGGTTAGAAAAACATTTTATATAGCCCACCTAATCATGAAGGGATTCACATCTAGATCAGGGGAGGTCATCGTGCCTCTTTACTCATCCCTCATCAGGCCCATAACTGAGTACAATGCCCCTTTTGGGATGTACCTTACCAGACACCTGCAGCAACTGGAAAGACCCCAAAAGTACCTCACCAAGAGGATCAAATGGCTCAAACAGATGCCATATGCTGCCCGGTTAAAGAAACTCCAGCTCTACTCAGTGGCATACCGCCTGCTCAGAGGCGATCTGTGCCTGACGTATAAAGCCATGTCCAACCCGGAATTAATGGACATGCTGCACCTCAGAAAACCCAAATCCCATCGAGCTACACGCTCGAGAGACTTGAACCTCATCACTGAAATAAATAGGATATGCTGGAGGGACAGATTCATAACCCAGAGGCTCCCGTCACTCTGGAATAAAATCCCAGTCCAGGTTAGGCAGAGTCCCTCATTGACTCTCTTCAAGAGGAATCTTGATGAGTGGATGGGAGATCGTAGGTTTATCCCGGGTATCACTTCTGTGTCACTGTTAGACAGGGGCACAGTATACTAACCTTGAAAAAGGGCATAGCAAAATTAATTTAAAATGGGTGGCGAAAGCCAAACACACTCTGGCTAGGCTTATAAATGCCCTAGGGCAGATAGCCTAGTATGAACCTATGAACCTATGAACTTATGGTTAGCATGGAACATGACATGGTTTGACAGTATGCTGTGGGTGATACAGTTTCCAAATGTCAGTGGTCTGCATTCTGGTAGTATACACAGCTTACATAGCCTGACATTCAGTGGTCATGACATGGTGTCTCCTCAACTGATACACAGATGTAGGAACCTGGTGTCAGTGATATCCCTGCAGTACTACACTATATTCTTACTGAGCCACACACATCCCTGGGAACAATACTCTTTGGCATATAGCAGTCTCACGTACATGCCAACACACTAAGGATATGTCCATCCACGACTGCAAATACATACAGTGGCCTACAATGCATTTTACACATGACACACCTAACCACCACAAGGGTATCATATGGACAGATACCTGCTTTCCAAGCTATGCTGTATTGCTGTAACACAACTGTGGCATTGGCATCAGCATGTAGTTAACATAGTATTCCAACAGTACCATATAGGTGGTAGCACCCATCATGTAGACCGGGTAATGGTGTGTACATGTGGACAAGTGTTATCTTGTCTTTCCTGTGATATTCACATTTTCAAAGGTATTCTGCTGTCCCTCGGTGTATCACCTAAGCAAGAAGGTGTCTGTATGCATATCAGCAACAGTTGCCATACACCTACACTGGGTGCCCATCACTCACAGACTTTGCTGTGTTTTAACATGTCTGACATATACTCCAGACATGAACCCTCACCCACATTAATCTATCAAAGCTTTCATGGGTGTGTGTCACATAGTTGGCCTAGGACATAGATCACTGCAGTAGCCTGCATTGTCACCAACACACATGTATGGCCTAAGGTCTGGTAAGTTGCGGCACATGCTGGCAATGATAACAAATGTATTCATATGGGGCAGCCTTCACACATAGGAACTATTAAAGGTGACATGTACATAACTGTATGTGGCACATACATACCTGATGTGTGCATTGAAATTACTGTTATAATAATATGTCATACAATAATAAAAGCAAAACATACAACACATTAACAAACACACACATGGCATTTGTAGGATTCAAACCCCTACTTAATTATGTTTTGACACTTGAAAGAGATGCATTAGCACAGTGTGCTATTCACATTACTGAATGATTGTCCTTCTCCTGGTGTATTTATAGGGTGCTGACATCATCAGTCTTTCCAAAGAGGAATGTACATCTTTTAGTGTGTTATCCCAGTCTTCAAAAAGGCTATTCCTTTCACAGAGAATTGCATACATACACACCCCAGCGCGCTATTCACATTACTGGATGATTTCCCTTCTCCTGGTGTATTTATAGGGTGCTGACATCATCAGTCTTTCCAAAGAGGAATGTACATCTTTTACTGTGTTATCCCAGTCTTCAAAAAGGCCATTCCTTTCACAGAAAATGGCATACATATACCCCCCTGCCCCCCACACACACAGTGTTTGCAGGATTCAAACCCCTATCTAACTATGCTATGATATTTCAGAGAGATGCATTAGCACAGTGTGCTATTCGCATTACTGGATTACTTCCCTTCTCCTGGTGTATTTATAGGGTGCTGACATCATCAGTCTTTTCAAAGAAGAATGTACATCTTTAACTATCCCTCAGTATGGGGGTTAACAATATCTGTACATTAACAGATGCCTAGTTCAGGGTCACATATGCACACTGGCACTGCCAGGTTATGTTCTATAGCATGCTTTGTGACCACAAGACTTGTAACACACAACACAAGTAGGGGGTGTATCCATATACATCACAGATACACACACCTCTGGGTTGGTACCACTGCACTAAGCATGACAGGCCATACATATACAACTACCATTGTGCAAAACTGCCTTTTGGTTTGGTGTGTAGTTCAGGCCACCCTCCCCCCATACCCAGTAACCACACTTGGCTTTCCTGGGAACAGTGTAGGATATGCAGGTCTTCACACACACCATTATAGTGGTTGACTTCAGGTAAACAAATATTGACTGGGGATACTACTCCTCAGGCCCTCAACAACATCACCCTACAGCCACTACAATTTGTGGATCCATGTGCTATGGCACAACCAGTCATCACACCCACAAGGGGGAATATATCTTGGACCTGATCATCACCAACATGGGGACTCTTTGTTCCACACCAGAGGTAGAACCATCATTGTTAAGATCAGACCATAAACAACTTTCCCTGGACATCCATATCCTGTCCAAACCCACAGCCAAGGAAATCACTGTAAAGAATTTCTCAAAAGCAGACTTTGCACTTGTGAAGACTGGGGTGGAATACTTCAAAGGCCCCGTGCTGGAGGATAATACAGCCCAATCTGCAGAATCCTTTACAAACGCATTGTATGAGCACCTGCAGGTATGCATTGATCATGCTATCCCAAATAAAACCATGACTCCTCCAAAACAGGAGTCCTGTCTGGTTGACCACAGCCATATATAAGCTGTACAACAGAAGGAGGAAGCTACTAAATAACAGATCAATATCCCACAGACCCACATAGATCATAACCTCTCCTTTGCTAATCACATTGACAGAGTCATTGCAAATACCTTTATATAGCCCCCCTTATCACATGGGTGTTTGCATGTAGATCATTTTGAGGTCATTGTGGCCCTCTACTAGTCACTCATCAGGCCCATGTTTGACTACAATGCCCCTTTTGGGGTGTACCTTACCCAACACCTGCGGCAACTACAGTGAACACAACAGTACCCCCCCAAGAGGATCATGGGCTACACACAGATGTCCTATGCAGCTCAACTAAAGGATCTCCAGCTCTACTTGGTTGCTTAATGCCTACTCAGAGGTGATCTATGCCTGATGTACGCAGCCATTTCAAACCCAGAAGTAATGGACATGGTCCACCTCATAACATCCAAGACCATTAGAGCTACACACTCCAGGGACTCATTCACTCCGGAGCAGCTCTTTTGAGTGTGCACCTTTAACCCCTAGTGGGCGTGGCTTAAGCCTTTAAAAACTAAGTTATCACCTTAGAGTTCTAGAAAACTCTCATTGAAAGAGGTCAAATATCAACAGAGTTGTGTTTGCCATCACATATGGCTCAAGACAAAATATCCTGGTACCTTGTAAGTAACATGGTTTTGGAATTATTAATGCAAATATGAACAATCCATATTTGACGCCTAGAGGAGCAGTAGGGGTTAACCGCAGAAGATGCCTGGAGGAGCACTCGGCTGTACCTCAGCACAAAAATAAATAGGACATGCTGCAGGGACAGATTCATTACCCAGAGGCTCCCCTCACTCTGGAATTGAATCCCAATTAAAGTTAGACATAGCCCCTCGCCAACCCTCTTCCAGCGAAATACAGCCGCATGGATGGGAAATTGCAATCTCACCCCTGGGATCTCCACTGTGTCCCTGCTTGACAGAGGCACAGTAGGCTACACTACTGGGGAGGCAGACGTAAAATACACTCTGCCTAGGCTTATGAATTCCCTAGGGCAGACAGCCTAGTATTGACCTCTGCACCTATGTTTATGTTAGGGATGCACAATATTTGTTGCTGCTACTGTTTGCAGTTCTTTATTGCCGTAGCTTTCCCAGTTTCTATGATCAACTTGTGTATCTGCGTAACATGTTTGATCATGACAGGGTTCCAGTATACTAATATATGTGTCTGTTGTCATTTAACTGTGTGCACAGGGCAGATTGCTGGATCGTGGGAGGTTCCTGGCTAAACACATACAACTGCCAGATATGTGTGACTGACTGCTATACTCACACATGGCCTAAGTGTGTGAGCATGCCCAGTTCAGCCTTTCCATGGTTTGTTGCCTGACATATGTCTCATTTATCCAAGTGTGTGAGCATGCCCAGTGTGACCTTTCCATATGTTGTGATCTGGAGTCCACTACATTTCTGGTTGTGTGTGAACATGACCAATATTGACATTTATACTGTGTGTGTTGGAAGTATTGTTGTGTTCTTACTGCCAGACACCTTTGTGTCATAACTCAACAGGGATTATGCTGTGCCTGCAGGGTTTCCATGTGATAGTTTGTAAAGACTTAGCAACATTCTCTCTTAGTGGGTGAGCACTGCAATACTTTCATGGTGTAGTGGTTCAGTACTTTCACTATGGTGCACAGTATCATAGGTTTGAGTCCCATCACTGCTTTAAATGTCCATACTGAGCAGACCTGACTGGTTAAGGGCCAGTTGGGCATCTATGAGCATGTTACATTTTGCTCAGCTATGGCCTACTTAAACCAGGCTTGTCCAACATTGCTGTGTATTCACCAACTTGGGTGGACATTGCCAAACATTACTCCACATTGACTACAGTTGTACTAGTTGGTGTGTGTGATTCTGTTCATTGGTTCATACTAGGCTATCTGCCCTAGGGCATTTATAATCCTAGCCAGAGTGTGTTTGGCTTTCAACACACATTTTATGTGGAGTTTGCCATGACATTTTTCAAGGTTGGTATACTGTGCCTCTGTCTAACAGTGACATAGAAGTGATACCCAGGGCAAACCTACAATCTCCCATCCACTCATCAAGATTCCTCTTGAAAAGAGTCAATGAGGGACTCTGGCTAACCTGGAGTGGGGGTTTACTCAAGAGTGGGGGGAGCCTCTGGGTTATGAATCTGTCACTCCAGCATGTCGTATTTATTTCAGTCCTGAGGTTCAGGTCTCTTGAGCGCATAGATTGATGGGATTCTGAGTTTCCGAGGTGCAGCATGTCCATTGATTCCAGGTTGGACATGGCTTTATACATCAGACACAGATTGCCTCTGGGCAGGCGGTATGTCATTGAGTGGAGCTGCAGTTTCTTTAACTGGGCAGCGAATGGCATGTGTTTGAGCCCTTTGATCCTCCTGGTGAGGTACTTTTGTGGTCTTTCCAGCTGCTGCAGGTGTCTGATAAGGTACATCCTACAAGGGGCATTGTACTCAATTATGGGTCTGATGAGGGATGAGTTAAGAGGCACGATGACCTCCCCTGATGTAGATGTGAGTACCTTCATGATTAGGTGGACTATATGAAATGTTTTTCTAAACAGTTTGGCCACGTTGTTATCGAATGTGAGATTGCTATCAGCTTGGGTCCCCAGGTCCCTTATCACTTCTTCCATACTTAATGGATTACCACCTATGTGGTAATTTGTGGGCATTTAGTTTTTGACAAAGGGGAGGACTGTACACTGTTTTGCGTTTAGCTTGAGAACATGGCTCTGGCACCAGTTGTCTGTTTCTATGAAGCCCTTTTGTAGGATGCTTGTGTCAGCTGGAGAGTCGATTATGGCGCCCAGTTTGCAGTCATCTGCGAACTTGTTCACCAACAGTCCTTCTGTGTTGGGCTGTACCTCTGAGAAAGATATACCAAACAAGGGAGGTCCTAGGACTGAGCCTTGTGGGATGCCACTTGTAGCTGGTTTGGGGTCTGACATGGCTCCAGCATTTCTGACCATGTGGGTTCTGTCCTTGAGCAAGTTTGCAACCCATCTAGTGACATAGGGGTTTATATTGAAGCTGGTGATCTTATCTATGATGACCAAGTGGGGTACTGTATGGAAGGCTTTTGCGAGGTCCAGGTAGGTTGTGTGGACCACCTTCCCCTCGTCAATGGCCTTGGTGACTGTTTCTAATGACTCAACCAGGTTTAAGAGGCAGGATCTGCCCTTGACAAAGCCAAACTGGGTAGGATCCAGTGTCTGTAAGTCCCCAATATGTTTATTTCTGAGGTCCATGATGATCTTTCCATAGCTTTGTAGACCAAGGTAGTCAGGCTTCTGGGGCGATAGTTTGCAGTATCCACTGAGGCACCACCTTTGTGGAGAGGGACCACTGTTGCTGTACACTGCTCTTTGGGTACATAGCCTGTGGTAAGGCTGAGATTGAACAGTGGTTTTATGTTTGTGTTTATTTCTTCTTGGGGTTCATGTTGGACACAGCCCAGGACACCGTCTGCTCCCATTGATGCTGTGTGTTTTGCTTTGGAGAGGCTGGCTGTTACCTGAGGATCTGTGATGTCAGGGGGCCAGCACTCTGCTGGGATAGATATTTGCCCTTTTGGTGGGGGGGGAGAAGTTTGCACTGAACCTGTCAGCTCAGATGTTGGCAATGTCTGTGGGTTGGTGTATTGTTTGTCATTTTGGACTACTTCTGAGCATATCTGGGGATTCCCACACAGGTTCCTACCATAAGTAAATAATGCCTTGTGATTATCCTTGGTGTCCTGTACAATTTTTATCTCAAGGATGGCCTTAGACGATCTTATGTGTGGCCATAGTTTTTCAATAATATTCATCAGAGATGCCTTCCCTTTTTGGGATTTTGATCTATCATATAGTAGCTTCCTCCTTGTATTGTATGGTTTGTTTATGGCTGGGGTCCACCGGACAGGATGCCTGGCTTTGGAGGATTGGGCCTTGGTTTTATTTGGGATTGCATGATCCATGCATTCCTGATGGTGTTCATAGAATACGTTTATAAATGGTTATGAGGTCTGGGCCATATTCTCCACAGGCACAGGAGCTGTGAAGGATTCCACCTCAGTTTTCAGGAGTGTGACATTTGCTTTAGTGAATCATTTTCACTGTATTTTTCTGGCCATGGGCTGGGATCGGGATGTGAATATCCAGTGAGATTACTCTCTGGTCTGATCTTACCAGTGAGGGATACACTTCTGGTCTTGGGCATAGAGTCCCCATGCTGGTGATGATCAGGTCCAGTATTTTTCCCCTGTTGTGGGAGTGGTAGCAAGTTGTTCCATAGCATTTTGGTTTATAAATTCTGGGAACCTTTGGGCTAGGGTGTTGGGGCTAGGGTAATGCTCCCAGTCTATGTTTGGGTAGTTGAAGTCACCCAATATAATGGTGTTTGGAGAGATCTTCATATTTTCATGTGTTCTCCAGTCGGCCAAGTGTGGTTCCTGGGTTTAGGAGGGTGGTCTGTAGCAGGCTGTGAACTAGAAGGTGGTTTTAGCCACTGTTAGTTGCACATGGATAGTCTCCGATGCTTCATGCCGTGCCACCAACCTGGGAGTGTGGGTATCTTTGACAAATATTGATACTCACCATCCTTTTGTAGTTTGTTCCATGTTTTGCAGCTGTAAAGCATGGTATGAGGTGTAACCTGTTAATGCTAGGGTGCTGTTGGGAGCCTTGAACCAGGTTTCTGTTACTGTACAGATATCAACATTCTCCATGCTGAGGAGAGTTTGGATTGCATGCATCTTGCAGTTTAGATGTCTGGCATTGAGTAGCATTAGATAGTTTCTTATCCCTTGTGATACCTATGGAGGTGGGTTTGTGTTTTGAGCCTTACCTAAAAAAGGCACTATGGGGGTGACAAGAGCCTTTGGCAATATCCAAAAGGCCACAGGTGATAGGTGAAATCCATCCATAGTGAAGCATCATGTCTTGTCGAGCATGTCATCCCAGGCTGACAGGCATTGTATCCCCTTTCACTGACACCAATACCTAAGCCAATTGTTGTAATTGATCATCTTGTCTTCATATTGTGGCCTCATGTTTGGTAAGGGTAGGATGATACTCAAGGTCATCAAGTTTGCATATACTACATGGTGGTAAATGCTGTTTAGCACTACCTTACATTGCTTAACACATGGCAATCATGCCTCAGGTGGTGCTGCAGGGCTGCCTATGTCAGATGCACATACTGCACTCCCTATACATATTTGGAAACAGGTAGTGTCAAGTTAGGCATCCCTTTTACTATATGTGCGAGTCAGAGAGAGAGGTATCATTTCCAGGGTTCCTACTGAGCCAGTGTATGTGCTATGCGTTGCCTCTTTGCCAAGGCCAAGGCATACTGGACACGCCTCCTTCTGCCTACTGAGGCAGGCTCAGGTTGTTCCTCCTCCGAGTCACGCTCTGCCTGTGATGGCCTTGGCACTGGTGGGGGGCTGTTTGTCCCAGGCCTATGCTGGTCCTGCTGCAGCTGTTTTCGCAGAATCATATTATGTAGCATAGCACATACCATGACAATTTGGTACATGTAGTTGGTGAGTATTGCAAGGCTCCACCAGAATTGTCCAGGCACCAGAACCGTGACTTGAGCAACCCAAACACACACTCAATTACATTTCATGTTTGTGCGTGTGCCTCATTATGGCGTTCCTGTTCAGGTGTGTGTGCATTTCTGATGGGTGTCATCAGCCACTGCTCCAGTGCATAGCCAGCATCCCCCACTAAGTGACCATGTGGGATGTCCCCATTGGCAAATGTCTGGTTCAGCTGCGTCAGATGCCAGATATGGGAATCATGGTAGCTTCCAGGCCGGCCAGCACACACATTCATTATTATGCCCTGGGCATCACACACGACCTGGCAGTTGATGGAGGGGAAGTCTTTGTGGTTAATGTAGGCCCTACCCCGCTCACCGGCTGGTGCTTTGATGCGTATATGCGTGCAGTCTATTGCACCCACTACCTCAGGGTATTCTGCTGTTTGCTGGAAGAGACGCATATTGCTGGCCAATACCTCACGGGAATTGGGGAAATATACATGATCACCGACATGTGCTGACATGGCATCCAGGAACTGGTGCAGTACCCTGGATGCTGATGCTTGTGATATCCCCATCATATCACCAGTTGGTCTCTGAAAGGTACCTGTTGCTAGTATTCTTAGGCCAACACATACCTTGGTTTCCACTGGGATGGGTTCCCCTCTGTTGGCTCTGTGTGTGAGGCATGGCCTGCACAGCTCAACAATTTGCTGCAGGAGGTCTCTGTCCACTCTATAGCGCTTCACTATCTCCAGCTCATATAACCCCTGGTAGGTGACCCTTAGCCTGTACACTCTTCTCCGTCTCCTCACTGTGGGTTGTCCAGCAGCATTTGCATTGTCACCACCCTCAGCATGTTGCATATGTCGCCTTATAACAGCAATGGCAGCCCCTAGCATTTTTTGTCTGAGTGTAGCTTTTTCAGTTTTCACTTCTAGTAGCTTACTCCAGTGTTGCAGTGTCTCTTGAGAGAAACAAACTGCACTGTTATTTGCAGAGTTTTAAGTGCTGAGCTGGGCTAGTGTTCTGCCTGTGTATTTCCCTGATTCTGATTGTTTGCACCTGCTAGCTCTACTACTATTCCCTGGTAGCTTCCTACTATTTGTTGTGCTTCCTTTTTCCTTTCTGTTTCCTCGGGGTACCAACGCGCATACAAGCGGAACCACGCTCACAGCAGCTAACACACGCGCACACATGCTTACACGGACTAAAACTTGCTTATTCGGGTTAAACTGCGTGCACACCAGCACAAACACGCTTACAGGTCTTCCAACAGCCTGATACATGCTTACTCCAGCTTAAATGCACGCACTCACACTTCCACGTGCGCACTCTGTCTTACTCGAGTTTACAGGCGCGCGCACACACGCGCATACCCACTCAGCAAGAAACTTTGGTGTTATCTACAGTATACACCTTCCATTTGTTGGCTTTACCTGGCCTACCTGTTGACACACCTCTTTCCATGATGTCTAACTGACAGCTAACAAATGTCACTGTGCTCCAATGAGCTTCACTACTTTCATACATACCCCCCCTTGTGATGTCACCTATCTCCTACTCTGTTCCTCCCCATATCCTACTCCTACACTCCACTGACTGTGCTCATTTGCTATGTAAAAGTGTGATTCACTATCCTAACACTCATTTACATAGGATTGCCTACTAATGCTTGGTTACATGTCTTAGACTGGGCTTCTCCCCTTAGCAACCCCTACTCAGTGGCCATGTTGTCTTCAGCCTGCTATTCCCTTACATTGTCATTTAACAATTTTCATAAATTCCACATTTGTGGCTTTTATTGTCTAATTTTCTGATTTTTATAGCACACCCCGTTTGCGCGGTGCTGCGCTACGCTTAAACATCGGAAATCGCCGAAAAAAAAAATCTTTTTATTTTAATTTTGCATCTGGGAAACTTTCCAATGGCCATATATTTGGCCATTGGCATGCTTCCTCAACCATATGCAAGCTTTATTTGGAGCTGACAAGGCTCCATTGTGCTATTTGCAGAACGGTACTCAGTTGTCAACTGAGTACATTTCTGTGGCTAACACGTCTCCTACTCGGACAGGTTTGTGCTTCCTGGATCACAAATTTACCTCATTTGCATGCCTTTCGGCTGCAAGTGAGGTAATTTGCATATCCCAGCCCTGTCCATGTAGGAGACGTTTTAGGAGCTCTCTTACATGCCCCTACAGGCTGTTCCTGGATTGCTCGTCGGACATGATGGCTGCATGGAGTCTTACTCTACTCGTAGACTCCGTGCAAGCCATCGTGAATCCAGCCCATTGAAAATAACACTGATAGACAGACTCGTACAAATAAAGAAAAACAATCTCTAAATTACGCTTCACTATATTCCTGACTGAATCTAGGAGAATTCCTATTCTCTAATTACTTACTTGATAGAGCAAGGCACAATCAAATACATGAGTAGTCTTTCTAGTCAGGTTCCCCAAAACAGAATACTCAACACTCAGAGATTACTCCCTGTAAAATATAATATCCAAGATGACATACAGAATGACCTCATCTAGTCACCTGACTCTAGGTTCTCACAGTATCCCCCTTTGAATCTGAAACATGAATTTACCATAGACAGCTACTATACACATCTAAATGTTTATGGCAGTGCCTGGGGATTCCCCTATTTTTGAACAAAGGCTTCTTCCATACCCACCATCTCTGGTCCTTTTCAGCACAGTGTTGTGTGGCTTTAATGTTTTAACAGTTCATTTACACTTCCCTTATTATTTTTAAAGCAAGCTAGCTGGTTAACCTCTGCTGTCCCAGTATCCTCCATTTAAACATATACATTTAATTCAGTTACAATAATACATGTAGATTTTTTTTTCATTCCATTAGCGTGCACTACTGATACATTTTAACACAAGCAAACCTCACAAATTTATTTATTTTATTTTATTTTACATTTGTTGACCAGGCTAGTCTAACTGGATACATGTCCATTTTCAGTGGAGGCCTGGGGAGATAAGCTCCGTGAAAACAAAAACAAAAAAATCTCACATACAAAAATAAAATCTCATATACAAAAATTCATATGTGCAATGTATTTTGCAAATACAGTACAGAGATAATCAAAGAGGGCAGACATTCATAACATAGTGCAAATGAAATACAGGTACAATACAAAAAATGCATGTTAATGCATAATATAAAAAGAAGGCAGGTTATAGTATAATTATGTTAGTAAAAAAAGTTGTCACAATAATAAGTTTCCAGAAGATGCAAGTAACAGTATATAGGCTTCTTCCATACATTTTCAGCATGAGTACCTATACAAATCAGTTTGATATACAAATGCCATATAATTATTTACCAAATTCCAGCTGACTTGTGCTGGCACAAGTCATACATCCACTGTCATATTTCTCCTGGCATGGCTGGCAGTAGCTCCTATCATCACACCACTCCCTCCTTTGAAGACTCAAGCTAGTTTTTTAAGTGAACCTTGAGAAACATGGCTTGAAATAAATAAGCCTATCTGGGAATTTGTTACCCCATTCCCTGTCTAGAGATCCCATTTGTCTTAGCATTGCTAACCCTACTACAGTGCTGCACTGTCATATCATATGCCTGCATTCCGAGGCTCCACCACAGTAACTTGTATTTTTGCTGGCTGGCTCGCTGTAGCCATAGATCTCTCTCAGACTCCTCCTGCCTCCTACTGAAAATACTTAGCACAAGGGCCTCCCTGTCATGGTAAGGTTTCATCATGTTAACTTGGTACAGTCTGTGTTCCTGCCTCCTGCCAAGCAGTTCTACCATGTAGTTAACATCACTGACCTTCCTTACCACTTTGAAAGATTCCTCCCAAGGTGCCTGCAGCTTATTGTGTCTGGTAAGAATGAAAACCATCACCTGCTGTCCCACACCATACTCTCTGCCTTGAGTATTCCTGTCATACCAGACCTTTTCCTGCTGCTGAGCTCCTGCCAGGTTCTCCTGGGCCAAGCACGTGAGCCCCCTGAGCCTTGTCCTGAGATTTAGGACATATGGCACAACAGACTCCTTGTGGGATTCACACTCACCTTCCCACTCATCATGAATCATATCTAAAGGTCCCCTCACCCTATGCCCATACAGCAACTCAAAGGGTGAAAAACCTGTAGATTCTTGGGTACCTCTATGTAAGCAAACAACAGAAGGGGCAAGCATTTGTCCCACTCTTTCTTAAACTGGATACCCATAGCATAGTCTTTACTGTAGAGTTTAATCTTTCCACAAGACCATTAGTCTGAGGATGGTAGGGGTTGTCTTTAGGTGCTTCACCCCACAGCACTCCCACAGATAAGCCAGCAGGTCTGACATGAAATTGACACCTCTGTCAGTCAGTATTTCTCTTGGGAAACCTACCCTGCTGAAAATTTCTAAAAAAGCATTTTCCACCTTTTCTGCCTCAATGGAGGACAAAGCCACTGCCTCATGATATCTAGTAGCATAATCTGCTACCACTAGGATATATTTCTTCCCTGTGAAACTTGGGGTACTAAGAGGCCTCACAATATGCATAGCTATCATCTGAAACATTGCCTCAATCACAGGCATTGGCATCAAAGGCGCTTTGACCATCTCTTCTGCCTTGCCTACTTTCTGGCACTGCTCACAGGTCCTTCAGTACTCTGTTACATCCCTTGCAATCCCAGGCCTATAAAAATTCTGCATAATACATCTCTTGGTACACGTTATGCCGATATGACTTGCAAAAGGAATGCCATGGGCTATAGCTAGAAGTGCCAGATGGTAGGCTCGGGGCACTACCAACTGCTGTATTACCTCAACCTCTAGCCCTCCCTCAGTGGTCCACTCTCTATGCAGTAACCATTTGTTCTGGTATACAGTCTCCCTTTTTCCTTGATAATCACATACCTCCCTTGCTACCTCCCTCAAGCCTTGTAATGTAGGGTCTGAGAGCTGAACCTGTCTCACCTCTAACTTTGTGACTTTTCCCAGCTCCTCTTAAAACATGAAATCTGGTATCTTCTGATAGTGGTGTCTCACTGACAGCCTGGGTATTACCACTCACCTCAACCCTTGCAGTCACCCTCTCCAAGGGAACATCAGTACCTACCAGCGGCCATGGCTCATCTTCAGGTTCACTGCATCAGGGTAGCTCCCTCCCTGAGTTAGCCATATCACCAGTCCTGGTTTCAGGGATGCAGCCTGTCTGGGTCTCCCCCAGGCTACCAGACCCACATGCCTGGCTCCAAGCCTGACTGCATGTCACTGCATGTACACAAGGTGCTGCATTATGAAAATCATTTCCTATCAAGACATCTGCAGGGATATCCTCAAACACACCTACTTGCTTGCTTCCTTTTCCACTCTCCCAGTCAAGGTGAACCCTTGCCAAAGGCATTTGGAGTGGGATCCCTCCTAAAGCTCTGACTGGAGTGGACTGCCCATGCAAGTACTGCTCCTGTTTAACCACTGCAGGCTTCACAATGGTTATATCAGAGGCTGTCTCCTCTTGGCACTGGCTTGTTTTTCATCCACCAAGATAGGATACAAACTCTGCTGGTAGTCTGATACCCTTTTTCTCTCCAGACAACTTACTACTGGCATTCTGTTATTTCCACTTGCTAGTCCCCCCTCACCTTTTGTTCCCCACCTTGCCTCCATGGAAATCTATATGCTACATGGCCCACTGGTTACATATTTAACCCTTGATCCCGGCCGTGTACCTGAACTAGTGGCTTCCCTTGTTACTGGAGGACTCTGTTGGAGTGGTTTAGGCTGCTCACCATGGGTTCCCTTGTATCCATGTGCAGCTCTGGGTATCCCTGTCCTGCACAGTGATGCCCTGCTTGCTAAGTAGTGATCCCCTTTTTTCACCAGCTCAACTGCAGAGTTGCATTCCCTGTCTGCCAACCAGATTCTTATGTTCTCAGGCAAAGTGTGAAGGACTTGTTCCCTCATCAGAACTTCTGCCAGCCATTGAAAAGTGGTAACCTGACCCCCACTTACCTACCTATGAAAATAAGTGCTTAACTCAGCAATATAATCGCACACACTTTCATCTGCCTTGCATCTATGCTTACAAAACTTTTTTCTGTACGCTTCAGGTGTTAATGTAAAACATTCCAATAAACATTTTTTTAACTGTAGCATAGTTTAAGCAATCAGTATCAGACAATGTAGAAGCAGTAGTTACAGCTTTACCATGGAGTAAGGGGGGGGGTCAGGAACCATACCCAGAGCCCTTGGTCACCATTATACTGTTTACATACCCTTGCAAATATACAAATAAAACTATCAAAAATATCACTCTCTGTAAACTGTGGCAGACATTCACTGACCTTTATTGTTTCTGGGGTTCAGTTATTCTCTTCCCCATGACCTCCATGACCCTGGCAAAGTGTCAGTATCTCCCTCTCATGTTGATGGTGCTTCTCTTTTTCTTTGACCTCCAAATGCCACAGTTTCTCATTTTCATCAGCCTCCAAAGGCTGCAGTCTCTCTGATGATTCTAGTTCCAAATGTTTGTCCTCCCCAGTTCAAGTCTCTTTAACTCCAGACAGATTTTTAAGTCCTCTGAGGAAAAGTTGAACTGTCCTGTTTGAGAGCTGTACATCCCCAATGCCAGACTGGTTGCCTTCCTGGTTGCCAGTCTGTGCTGTAGCTGTGATTAAGGCTGCAATTATTTCCCCTTTAGTCAGCTTGGCATGCACCAGTCCTTTGACTTGGCACATCTCAGCCAACTTTATTTATTTTTTATTTATTTATTTTACATTTGTTAACCAGGTTAGTCTGGCTGAGCTTTTGACTCATTTTCAGCAGAGACCCGGGGAGAAAAGCTCCTCAGGACTAGAAAACAATTTATTAAATTTTAGTAATATAGTAGTAACAATCAGCTATAGGATCTTACAAGCAGAGACCTGGAAAGAAAAAAAGCTCTTCAGGCAATTCAATTATACAGAGTATTAACAATTGGCAGACAAGTATGTGAGTTGTTACAAACAAGGTTTTAAACAATTAGCAGAAGAAAATGTGACTAGTTACAATATTATTTAAGCTGCTTAGAGCAAAATGAGTTAATAGTTAGGCAGATGCTTATTTAAAGTGGGTAGCATCTAGTTGTATAGGAGTTTGGAAACAAGAAAGGAAAGTAAGAATGGCTAGTAGGAGATGTAGGGGAGGTAGAGTATAGGAGACAGACTAGACAGGTAGGTTGTTTTGAGACTGTAAGAATTAAGAGTGGTTGGAGATAGAGGAAGGGAAGAGGAAGAAGAGGCAGGGGGATAGTGTTAGAGATACATTGAGTGAGGTGGTGAAATAGGAGAAAGGATGGTGGTTTCAGGGTGGTTGGCTACAGTAGCAAAACCACTTTGTTTTTAGGTATTTCCTTGTGGCTAATTTAATAAAAAAATAATCCAGCAAGTCCTGAACGCAAACTCGCTACCACTCGTAACAATGTTGCCAACAGCAAATTATGTTGCCAACAGCAAATTATGTGAATCCAACACCACGATGTAGAAAAAACAAGTTTAATATAATATAGCCTTTTTATATTAAATTTGTTTTTTTCTACATCGTGGTCTTGGATTCACATAATTTGCTGTTGGCAACATAATTTGCTGTTGGCAACATTGTTACGAGTGGTAGCGAGTTTGCGTTCAGGTCTCGCTGGATTAATTTTTTATTACTTGTTCCGAACGCTAGTTTCAGAGCTTGTGGCTAATTTGAAACTTTTGCTATGCTGGAGGGATTTTATTTCCAAGGGGAGTTGGTTCCAGGATGTAGCTGGGTTATAGTTATAGAGAAGGCAGCCTATTTTGGTTTTGGGCTTGTAGATGTCTAATAATTCTTGATTTGAGCTGCGTAGCATCCTTGCAGGGGAATATTTGGATATGATACTGGAGAGGCTGGGGCATAGGAGGGTAGATAGAGGATAGAGTGGATGATTTGTAGTTGGTATAGTTGGAGCAGCTGAGGGAAATCTAGCCAGTCTAGTTGCTGTAGTGCTAAGCAGTGGTGTGACTTGTAGGTTTGGTTAGCTGCAAATCTGGCGATCTTATTATAGGTAGTTTCAAGCTTAGAAATAAGTGTAGAATTTAGGTTTGTGAATATGTGGCAGCTGTACAGGAGTGTTGGGAGTAATAAAGCCTGGGAGAGAGTTATTTGGGCAGTGTTAGTTAAGTATTTTTACGGAAAAGGTGTCCAAATTTCTGATGAGTTCTTTTTACCGAGTTAGTAATATGGAGATCAAACTTAAGCTGATCATCTATTGTAACACCTAGCAATTTAGTACTAGATTCAGCTGAGATGATAGTGTTGTTGCAGGATAAGATGGTAAATGTACTTTTGAGTGTGGTGATGGTTTTAGGGAGGAAGAGTAGGAGCTTAGTTTTTTTTTTAATTAAGTATTAGTTTGTTATCATTAAGCCAAGTCTCAATGGTGTGGAAAGATGCCTGGGTAGTTGAGTGGAGGTCAGTTGGGTTATCAGCAATGGTTATAACAGTTGAGTCATCAGCATATTGCACATGAGATGACTAGGGACAAGAGGAGTAGAGCAAGTTGGTGAAAATATTAAAGAGTAGTGGTCCAAGTATGGACCCTTGGGGGACTCCCATTTGTACAGTGAGAGGGGAGGATAGTGCAGAGAGCCATTTAACTGATTTCTGGCAGGTAGAGAGATAGCTGGAGAACCAGGAGATAGTAGGGGGAGAGAAATGTAAGTTAGTGAGTTTATCTAGAAGGAGTGGGTGAGAGACAGTGTCAAAGGCTTTAGAAAGGTCAAGGAATAGGCATGACACAAGTTTATTGTTATCCCGAGCTCGGGAGACTGTGGATGAATGATATGAGTGCAGTAGTTGTACTATTCTTGGGGTGGAAACCATGCTGTGTGGGTGTGAGAAGATTTTCCTGGTGACGATAATGCATTACCTGCTTGTGAATGCATTTCTCTAGGATTTTTGAGAGTGGAGAGAGTATGGCAATCAGTCTGAAGTTGGATATGTCTGAGGAGTTGCCCCCTTTGTGAATGGGTAGAGTAAAAAAATTCTTCCATACAGTAGGGACATAGGATTCAGAAATGGATCAGTTGATTAAGATGGATACAGGATAGGCAAGAGGTTCAGAGGCAATCTGCAGGAAGTAAGAGGGTAGCTTGTCAACAGATGGGGAACAAGGTTTAAGTTTAGAGAGTAATGGCTTTACATAGTTAGTTGATACTGCTTTTAGAGAGAAGGAGTTAGGAGGGTTTGGAAGAGATATAGAGTGTGTGGGGGTGCTAGTACTGTTTCTGGGGGGGGGGGGAGAATTTATTATGGAGGTTATTGAGTTTATAAAATGATTGTTAAATTTGTTAGCTATGTCTTCAGGTGTTGCACTGGGACATGGGTTAGGATAGGAGGAGTTTCCTGGATGAAGAGTCAGTTTAATAGAGCTCCAGAATTTCTTTGGGTCTGATTTAAGAATAGAGGAAGGATTGGCATAGACGTTTATTTTGTCATAATGGATGATTTTTTTAATTTTATTTCTGAGTTCTTTATATTTCTGAAGAAGAGAAGGGGTCCTAGTTTTAATCCATATTTACCAAATCCTATCCTGGTCTTTCATGAGAGTTCTGGTAGCTTTAGTGAGCCAGGGAGCAGTATTAGATTTGATTCTAATCATGCGAAGAGGAGCAAGGGAGTTAAGAATGTTTAGGAATGTAGTGCTGAAGGAGTGGACAGCTTCATCTAAAGGAAGAGTGGTGAGGTAAGACCAGTTAATTTTGGAGAGTTGGTGAATAAAGGAGTTAGGACAGAAATGTGAAAGTGAGCGGGTGGTAATAAATTTGTTAGGTTTGGTAAGGTGGGAAGTATGTCTGGTAACTGTTATAGGGCAGTGGTCGCTGAGGGCATTTGGAAGGGTTTGGGAGTTATGATAGTTATGAGGGTGGGAGACCAATATCCAGTCAAGAAGAGGGCTAGGTAGGTGAGATTTATTAATGTAGGTTGGGGTTGTGATTAGCTGCTCAAACCCCTGTAGGTTTATACAGGAAGTAGTGTTGGGAGTTTGTATTGTAAGCCAATCAATATTTACATCTCCCAGTATAATTATTTCATTGTGGATGGTATGTGGGAGTTGAGATAGGATGTTCTCAAGTATGTTAATATTATCGCCAGGGTGAATACAGATTGCTGCGACAGTTATGGTGTTGAAACTGTTAAGTTTGAAGTTGGTCAGTAGGAGTTCAGCTGGTGAGAAAGAGGGTAAGTCTAGTGTGGGACTGATTTGGGAGAGACAATTGGAGTAGCGTATGGAGACACCTCCTCCTTTTCTTTTAGGTCGATCTAATCTAAGGATATTATAGCCAGGAGGGATGATTTCACTGTCCAGATGGTGTGGTTTTAACCATGTTTCAGTTAGGGTAACTATGTCAGGAGTATAGTTAGCTATCCAAGCATGGAGTTCTTGAACTTTATTTACAAGGCTTCTGACATTGATAGAGCAGAATTGTACTTGTAATTGTGGGTTGTAGGGGTTGGGTTAGATACAGGGGGGTTATTGTTCAGGGTAGTGTCTGTAGGGCCTGGGTTAGGATGAATGTCACCAGATAGAAGTACAGGTTTGTAATGAGGTTTTAATTTGAGTAAGTAGACTTTGTTTTTTTTTGTTTGTTTTAAAGGGGAGGGAGTAGATATTTTTATTTTAGGAATGGGAGTGGTGGGGGGAAGGATGGAGGGACAAATTAGTAGATAGGGTTGTGGTGTAGTACTTGAGTTGAGTGGTGTTTGAGGGATGGAAATAGGGAGTAGGTAATTGTGAGCGATAGGAGGTAAGGTGATAGAGTATAAGGTGCAGAGAAGGTAAGAATATAGTTTGAGTTGTAAGAGACATGTCACGTTATGGGAACAAGAAAAAAGGATGAGAGGAAGGGGTGGGTGTAAGGTATAGTAGTCTTTGATAGTGGATATTAGGTATGTGTGGGGAGGAGCAAATAAGGGAGGTAGTATGAGAACAGGAAGTAGAGGGGTGGGGATTTGGGAGGAAGTGAGGGGGTGTGGTTGTATGGATAGGTATAAAGGTAATGATATGGGGGTGGGTGAGAATGGGGTGGGGGAAGCGAAGTGAGTGGAGCGAACGGAGCGGGGCTACACTTTCCAGATAGAACTTAGCTAAAAAACTATCAGCTAGTCCAGCGGCACTTACTAGAGATGCTACATCTGGAGGGCTTTCAGTTGCAATTAGAGCAAATATGGCATCCAGGGTTTTTAAAACCTTTGGTGTGTTTTACCTGAGCAATCACTTGGGGGTGGGGGAAGGGAGGGAAACCATCAATTGGAATTTAAAGTAGCAGGGGAGAATCCAAGGCACTCTGCTAACATAGCTAATTATCAAAGGACAGACAAAGGAAATAAGGTAAACATACAGGCACCCTTGTTCAAGGACTGGAAGGTTTCGCTAAGAAAAACTATGTGTAGGAGTACACCACAGGTAGAGGTTGTATGCTGCTTACTAGTCAGCAATTTCAGATTTTATTCTCTTTTATATTTGTATTCTCCTTAGCTCATTGTTTGCCGCACACAATGTAGCTAAAGATAAAAGCAGCTGGAGACTTTGCACGTGTGTGTGTGTGTGTGTGTGTGTGTGTGTGTGTGTGTGTGTGTGTGTGTGTGTGTGTGTGTGTGTGTGTGTGAGCTATTTGGGGCAGGGAAACAAAGCACTGGTCTTAAAGAGAGGGTGCTGGAGGACTTACCTTGAAGACTCAGCTGACGACCTAACCTTACAGCTGTACTAGTGGTCCCCTCTAAAAACTTTTTCTCTAGATGATGCCGTTTCCAAATTTAACCACTCATTCCTAACCCTTCTCAATCAGCAAGCCCCCCCTCGAACCAAACGCATCAAAACCAATCCCTGCCCATGGTTATCAAAAGATACTAAACTAGCCTTGCACCAAAGGGACAAAAAATGGGAACAATATCAAAAACATAAAAACCCTAACACCCTCCTAGAGTGTAAACAACTATGAAACTCTGCAAAAAGCTAATAATTAAAGACCACAAAGCCCACTACTCCAAACTCCAGTCCTTGCACTCAACAAATCCCAAAAAATTCTGGGACTCCATCTCATCCATGCTGCATCTTGGCAACAAAGAAGAACTCTGCCCAGACACCAACCTCTCCAACCTTGAAACAGCCAGCCAGTTCAACTCATTCTTCATAGACTGCATAGCTAAACTATCAGCCTCCTTCCCATCCCCCTCCTCCACCACCCCTCTTGCCCCATCCACCACCCCAATGATCAACCTTCCTCCACATCCTTCTGCCTCAAGCCCATCCCCACAAGCACTATAAAAAGACTTTAACTCAAACCCTGTCACAATGCACCCGACAACCTTCCACCCACCTTCCTCAAACAATCTGCAGACAGCATTTCCTATCCCATCTCTATTCTTATAAATAGATCCATACAAGAATCATGCATCCCTTTTATCTGGCACCATGCTCACATCATCCCCCTCCACAAAGGTGGTAAAAATACTGATTCCACCAACTTCAGGCCTATTGCCATTAGTTCCCCTTTTTCTAACATACTAGAGAAAACAATGCAAGCACAACTCATGGCATACCTAACACTAAACAATCTCCTCTCCCCTACCCAACATGGCTTCTGGCCTGGCCACAGCACCATAACTGCCTTTTTTTCCTTTCTTGAAACCATAAACCTTGAATTCGACTCAGGCAAGTTCATATCCACACTATTCCTAGATCTGTCAAAGGCCTTTGACACCATCTCACACACCCTACTTATATCCCAACTATCCACCCTACACCTCTCTCCCACCACCATCGCCTGATTTTCCAGCTACTTGTCCAACTGCCAGCAAGCTGTTCAATGGAAAACTTCAACCTCCCCCTTCCTTCCCACACCCACAGGTGTCCCACAAGTTTCTGTTCTTGGCCCTCTTCTCTTCCACCTAATCATTAACAACTTTCACCAATCTATCCCAGACTCATCTATCATCCAGTATGTAGATGACTCAACAATCATCTGCTCAACCTTCTCCCCCTTTGAGCTCCTAGCAAAAACCCAACTAGCCTTCTCCAAAAGAGAAACCAGGATGCAGCCTACCCATCTGGCACTAAATGCAAATAAAACCAAACTAATGTTTTTTTCCCCTACCAAAAACTCCATTGACAAATCCACATTCACCATACAGAGCTAAAACAATGCCCTCATTGAAATCGTTCCCAACACCAAGCTTCTTGGCATCATTATTGAGGAAGAACCAAACTTTGACACCCACATCCACTCCAGAATCAAGAAAACCCACCAAATGTTAGGTCTCCTCTACAGGCACAACCGCTTCCTAAGCCCCTGTACCCGTCAAACTCTTGCATCCACCTTCCTACTCCCCTCCCTTATGTATGGTGCTCCTCTTTTCACCAATCTCCATCTTGGCCTTTGGTCCAAACTTGAATCCTGCTACCACAAGATCTCCAAATTTGCAGCAAATTCAAAAAACTCATCCCACTACTGCCACTCCCTCCTCACCCTCAACTGGCTTGAACTACCCAACTACCTCAGTTACCTACAACTTACCATTGCCCACAAGCTCATCTTTAAACCTGCCAACTGCCTAGCTCTCGCTACTTCCTTAAAACTTTACATTCCCAACTGCTCTCTCAGATCCAAAAAATAAAATCTCCTTCAGGTCCACAAAGCTGCATGACCTCCTGGACATCTACTGCTGTCCCACTCTTTAGCTAAACAGTGGAACTCTCTCCCCACACACCTACGCAACCTACCTAACCATACAAATTTCAAATCTCAGCTACTCTCTCATCTTTCTTCCAAATGGGAATGCCCATGCCACGCTCCATCTTATACCCCTCCCCCCTCATTCCATCTTGCACTGACTCATCCAACTATCTCTACTATTACTTCATCCCACCCAAAACAATCCCTCCCCTACCAAAAACTAATTTTCTCTGTAATATCTATTGTACTATACTCTCCAGTCTCAAATATACTATTACCCTCTCCATGCATAATATTTTCCCAACCTACTAATGGCTAGTAGCTATATATTTTGAAATGTTAATCCTACAATTGAGTTTATAACAAAAATATTCACTTTATGTAAATATTGAAATTTATGTATTGAATTATGTCTTTTCATTTTTGTAACATTGTGACAAGCCAATTGCAAATATCATGGATATTATCTGTAAATGTTTAATTAGCTGTATGAACTATGTCCTTTTGTAAAATGTGAAATGTAACTTGCAATTATTGTGGAGCTTTTCTCCCTGGGCCTCCATTGAAAATGGGCTCTTCTTGGTCCAGTGGATTTCCCCGGTCATCAAACTTAAATAAAATAAAAAGTAGATTAAAAAAAAATGGTAGTGGTTGACCAAGACAGCTAGGCTTTCAGGAGTGGCCAGAGTTATCACCAAATAAATATGTGCAAATACTGTCATAGCTTAAATATTTTCTGAAAAGGAATAGCCATGATGAAAAGTTTAAATACATTTAATAATAAATAAAAGAACAAGAAAATACTAAATATATATTTACAGTAAACCACAGAGTTCAAATCACAGGAAATATTAGAAATAACACTGATGGACAGACTCATACAAATAAATAAAAACAATCTCTAAACTAAGCTTCACTGTATGCCTGACAGAATCTAGGAGAATTACTATTACCCATTAACTTGCTTGATACAGCAAGGCTCAATAAAATACATGAGCAGTCTTTCTAGTCAGGTTCCCCAAAACAGAATACGCAATACTCACAGATTACGCCCTGTAAAATGTAACATCCAAGATGACTTGCAGAATGCCCTCATCTGGACATCTGACTCTAGGCTCTCACAGTATCCCCCTTTGAGGCCAAGACAGGAATTTAGCATACACGGCTACTATACACATCTAAATGTTTATGGCAGTGCCTGGGGCTTAGCCTCTTTTTACTGAGCTAATGAACAAAGGTGTCTACCAGACCCACCATCTCTGGTCCTGTTCAGCAGTGTGGTGCACTGTTTTAATGGTTTAACAGCTCATTTACATTTCCCTCATTATTTGTAAGTAAGTTAGATGGTTAACCTCTGCTATCTAAGTGTCCTGTATTAAAACATATACATTTAATTCAGTTACAATAATAACATATACACTTCTTTTCATTCCAGCAGAGTGCACTGTTGATACATTTTAACACAAGCAAACCTCTCAAATGCATTTTCTGCACAAGCATCTGTACAAATCAGTTTGATACACAAATGACATATAATTGTTTACAAAATTCCAGCTAGCTGTGCTGGCACAAGTCATACATCCACTGCCCTACTACTCCTGGCATAGCTGGCAGTACCTCCTATCATCACACCCTGATAAAGGTCAACAGTAAAAAAACAAAATCCATTTTATTACAGTCTGTATCCCACCTGAAAATATACCAACTTACCCCATGTGCAAAATGGGAAAAGGGGTTGAGTATGGATGGATGGATTAAAGAAATCCTCTCCTGGACACCTAATATGAAAAAAATCATACTAGGAGATGTAACTATTAACTAGCAAAGCCATTACATCAGATTTTCCCTTGCCTAGTATAAACCTTTATGGCTACACCATCCTATCAAAACACATGCTAGATTTAATAATACCAACAATAATGGTGCAATTTTAGACTGAAAACTTGTATCTAACCCTAGTAAATTTACAACCTATCCAGATTCACTTAGCAACCACCTTCCAGCATACACCCACAGAAATACTACCCACTAGCCTAACAATCAGTAATTTAAAGTATCCAAAAACATTTCTAAAGTCAGTAAAGACTCTATCAATGCATTGAAAGCATTTAAATGGTCTGCCCTAAAAAAACTTCCCACTTGATGAGGCAGTCAGTACTTTTAATTCATTTTTCTTAAATACTCGAAATAGCCACAGAACAGAGTGAAAATTAACTATGCACCATTACTCACTATCCAGACAATAACTACAATATCTAATGAAGTCAAAGCTTGGAAAGAATGGTTTTAACTTATCATTCCCTTTAACCAGCAACTTTATAGAGAATTACACAAGTTATGTAAAAAAAAAAAAAAAAAAAGTTAACCTAGATAAAAAAAAATATTGCCATCTTCAGTTTCGACACAAAAATGACCTCCAAAAATTGCTTTACATCACCACATAGCCCGTTATATCCAACCCTTCTAATTATAGCTCTTCAAGAGAAATTGCTACCTTATTCAATACCTACTTCATAGAAACATTGCCTCCCTAAATAAAACTATTCACACCCATCCAGTGCTTCTATCACCCCCTCAATAACATCCAGTCTTAGTAATTCAGCAAACAGGGTAGCCCAAAACCAAAATTCTCCATACACCATACACACTAACACTTTTTACCCCCCCACCCCACCATCCTAACATGAACCTAATTCACCCTCTGTATCCATTGCTAGTAACTTTCACTTAGAATTTGTCTCAACATCAGTGATAAGCAAACTTCTACTTAACCTCAAACCTTGTCTCCAATAACCAACGTATGACATGAATTTCTGAAGACAGATGCCGATGCCATACTATACCCAGTCTTTACCATTATCAACAGATCAATAACTGAATCCTATGTACCCTCACTATGGAAAAATCCTAAATTATTGTTCTTCATAAAGGTGGCATCTTGGCTGATGTCTTTAACTTTCTGACTACTGAAATATTATCACCTCTCTCAAAAATTCTTGAAAGATGTATTCATAAGCAACTCCTCAACTGTCTTCTACAATAACAGCGCTTAGCATTCACACAACATGACTTCTGCCCAACACACAGTACAACTACTGCCCTCCTGTGATTCACTGAAGCAATAAACAAATGCAAGGACTCAGGTAAACGTGTTTCCTCTCTGTTGCTTGACCTATCTAAATCCATTGATACGGTTTCTAAAACTCTTAAACTCGTACAAACTTTTCTTTTCATTACTGTGGTTCAATAGCTATTTAACTGACAGGCTGCAGTCTGGAAAATTTCAGAATACTCTATCTTCCTACCTACAAGTCTCCATTGCTGTATCTGCAAGACTGTATTTGTGGTCCCCTTCTCTTTAATATCTTTATCATTGACCTCTATACCTTCATAGGTCCACCCTCTCCCATACAATATGCTGATGATTCCATGATTAAATGTGCAGCTAAAAACCTGCCTCATCTCTTTAATATTAGTCAAGACTGTCTTCCACAGTTAAGAAATGGCTCCATAATACCCATTTACTAAACCCTTTAAAAAAAACTTACTGCTATGTTTCCCCAAATCACACATGCCTGATAAAGCAAATTTCAAATTCTCTACACTCAACAAATTTGAAACTGAAGTAGTCTCCCATATAAAATTTCTTAGAGTGATTATAAATAATCTTCTTAAATTTGACCTCCATATTCAAAATAACATAAAAGTATTCACCAAAAGTTAGGAATGCTCTACAGGCATAAAAACCTCCATAGCAACACTCCCCAAACCATTCTTGCCACTACTTTCCTTCTCTTATATGGTGTACCAATCCTAATCATCTTTCAGGTTACAGTTAAAAATAACCTGGAGGCATGTTTAATAAGATGGCAAAATTACTAGCAAAAACAAAAAATACTATATCCACTACTGTATCCCCCTTTAGGCTTTGAATTGACTCAAACTGCCTCACCATTTAGACTACATACAGCTTATTTCCACAAACAGCATTATTCACAGATAAGTGCCCCATAGGGGGGTTGATATTTACCTTACATTTGCCCTGTTATCTGCTTGTTTGGTTTCATGTCATCCAGAAAGGGGAAATGCCAGTGCAGGAGACCGATTCCCCATAAAGATCATCACGAGCAGTGTTTGTTCTGTTTAGGCACTTCTCATAACCATATATCTTGTGACATTTTTCAGTCCTTTGTCCCTAAGATATTGAGAAGTTGGCTTTCTTCCCTAGCAATTTATCTTGAGAACCAACTACTTAAACTGTTAGCTAAGGATACCATAGAA
Organism: Protopterus annectens; assembly: GCF_019279795.1. Taxonomy (NCBI): domain Eukaryota; kingdom Metazoa; phylum Chordata; order Ceratodontiformes; family Protopteridae; genus Protopterus; species Protopterus annectens. Next base: position 212,509,890 of record NC_056728.1, on the reverse strand, counting down.
GGATCTTCCCAGCCTGAGGGCCAGCCTTCTACAAAGAAAAAGACCAAGAAAGCTTGGTCTGATTCTTTGGCTATATTGCCTCCACCAGATGTATCCCTCAAGGCTTGTGAAAGCCCAGAAGACCATCCCCTTTCTTTCTCGGATTCCTCTGCCATGACTGCTTCAGAGACTGGCATGGACCCAGTGCCACGCACATCCATGGAGGTTTTACAGACATCCACCTCAGATGTTCAGGAGGAACCCCAGCTGGTTATTACTGACCTTCATATAAATTACTGTATCAAAAATACTAACCAAAAGCTAGGCTATAGAGCAAGAGAGTTACTTGCTCTTATTTATCACCTACCCTGTCTCTTCTAAGGCTCCCAAATCCTCATTAAGCTACAGGCAACACTGCTGAATAAGATGGAAAATACATAAAACAAAATAGCTAAATTCGCCCCCAACACTCAACCTAAATCCCATCACTGCCTGGCCTTGAAAACACTGAACTGGCTTAAGTTCCTTAATCAACTTCGTTTCTATCAACTTCATATTATCTACTTCATCACGTACAAACTCTCCTTCTGCGTGAACATTTCCAACATGTTAAATTACTACTTCCTAACCAGAAAACTTAGAAGCACCAACCAAAACCTCCTTGACATCAACAAACCTAAACTATCAATTGGTGAAACTCTCTACAACTATCTTCAGTCTATCCACTGGAATAAGCTGCCTTTAACAATCAGATCTATCACAAAGCCCCACCCATTTAAAATCACCCTAAAAGTCCACTTTACAAATACCTGGACTTGCTCCTGTACACAACCACCGTGAACTTAATCACGTGACCCCCACTGCACACAGCCACTTCTCAAGTCATACTTAATTCAAGCCACAGAACTCTAACTAACTTTCTGGTTTAAAAGCCTGCTTTTGCACTTGTTTCCCACTTTCCTGTAACTAGTCTAGTCCAGATACAGATATGCTGTACCCAGGACTGTTTGTAAGCTTCTGAGCCACCCAAGCCTTTCTGTGTTGGAGGGAAGCTTTCTAGCTTATCAGTGGGAGTGGTAAGCACTAGGTAGCCTATCTACCACAAGAGTGGTTTCTGGCCCAGAAATTGTAGTTTATTGGCAGTTTGGGCAATTTTTCCATCTCTTTCAACCTTCAGGTTTAAAAGCCCCTGTTTGTGCTTGTTTCCCACCTTTCCTGTAACTAGTCTAGTCCAGATACAGATTTGCTGTACCCAGGACTGTTTGTAAGCTTCTGAGCCCTCCAAGTCTTTCTGTGTTGGAGGGAAGCCTTCTAGCTTATCAGTGGGAGTGGTAAGCACTAGGTAGTCTATCTACCACAAGAGTAGTTTCTGGCCCAGAAATTGTAGTTTATTGGCCGTTTGGGCAGTTTTTCCATCTCTTTCAACCTTCTGGTTTAAAAGCTCACATTTGCGCTTGTTTCCCAACTTTTCTGTAACCAGTCTAGTCCAGATACAGATCTGTTGTATCCAGCACTGCTTGTAAGCCTCTGAGCCCACCCAAGCATTTCTGTGTTGGAGGAAGCATTCTAGCTTATCAGTGGGAGTGGTAAGCACAAGGTAGCCTAGCTACCACAAGATCTAGGTACAGATTCTTAGTTTTAGCACTTGAATTTGCTTATTTGTGCTCAGCACTTGTTCAGAACTTGTTAGCACTAAATAAGCTACAAATTACTTTAGCACTCAACCTTCCTCTTTACCTAGAGGAAAACAGTTTTTGTACTTACTTTCCTCACATGCTTAGAGAAAAACAGCTCTTATACTCACATTCCTCACTTGTCTAGAGGAAAGTAGTTTTTTATTCAGGCATGTCCAAGGGTCAACTCCCAGTGTTCTCGCCAGTCTCTCTGATGAATCTGGCCATCTTGGGGGCAATGTAGCAATTGCCTCATGTACACAGACAACCCTCTCCTATTACTACCCAACACCACAACCTGTGAGAGATGCACTTATCTAGCCAAACTAGAGGTAAGGCTCTAGCCAACCAAGACTGAACTTGATAGTCAAGAGGAGAAGGTAAACACTTGCACCACACCACACTCATCACATAGTCCCACTAAAACTACACCACCAAAATCCACACATAGAAACACAAAAATATTCGCAGAGGCTCTCAATAATAATCTGCTCAAGCAACAGAGACCTCCAAAGCAGAAATGCAAAAAACCTCCACCACCCAACACAACCCAAATAACACATAGCCCACAGACTCAGTGTGCCAATAAAACACAACCCATAAGGCAAAACAATTTACCCAAAACACTAGTCATAGGTGACTCTATAGTCAGGCATACTGATGTCCTACTCACCAGGCTAAACAAGGAGAAGTTTACTGTCAGCTGCCTGTCAGGTGCCAGGATCCGCCACATAACCCACGCACTCAGGTCACTCCACAAGTACAAATATGACTCTGTCATTGTCCATGTTGGTGTGAATGACCTGAGATGTACCTCCCTGGACTACATTGGAAGAGCTCTCCGATCTTGTGGCCTAGGCAGGTATGACCCTAGCCCTGAGTAGCATCCTGCCATCGCCCAGAATGATACCTCAGTACAAGGACAAAATGATTGACTTCAACAATTGGCTAAGCTTCTGGTGTCATTCTAAGGGGATCCAGTATCTGTCTGCCTGGGATGACATGGTCGACAGACCATGAGCCTTGCCAGAGATGGCCTGTACCTGTTGCCCCTAGGATTCCGGATACTGGCTAAGGGTCTTGCCGCCCCTATAGTGCCTTTTTTAGGCAAGGTTCAAATGACAAATTCACAACCATAACAGGAACAGGCAAGCAAAAACTGAGGGTAATGCTACTCAATGCTAGAAGTCTAAATCTCAAAATGCACTCACTCGAGGCACTCCTTAAAATGGAGAACATCGATATCTGTGCAGTGACTGAGACCTGGTTTAAGGCTTTAGAGAGCACCCCTGCATTACCAGGCTATAACACATACCACTCTTTTCAGCCATCTAACCTGGACCAGAACACCAAAGGTGGAGGTGTATCCATATTCATTAAGGATATCCACACCTCCAGGCTAGTTGTACAGCATAATGCATCTGAGGTTATCCAAGTGCAACTAACTCTGGGCAAAACTGCAATCCAAATTGTAGCTTGCTACAGATCCCCCACCATGCTCCAGGATTCCCACTCCTCTTTTCCTGATATACTGGAAAATATTAGGGTTCCACCAAACACACTAATAATGGACGATTTCAACTACCCCACCATTAACTGGGAAAACTACTCATGAACCAACTCCTTCGCTCAACGCTTTCTGGAAATCATAAATTCCAATGCCCTGGATCAACTTATCCACACCCTCACCAGGGGCAACAATATCCTAGACCTAGTCATTACCAGCATGAGTACACCTGTAGTCAACTCCTCGTTGGTCAGATCCGACCATAAGCTAATCACCCAAGATATCTACATCCAGCCCCCACCCACCATTAAGGAAACCACAGTAAAACATTTATCCAAAGCCAACTTCATGCTTCTTAAGACAGAAGTGACGAACATCATGACACCCATGCAGATGGACAATACATTTATGACTGCTGAATCCTACACAGATGCACTCTATAAGCACTTACACGAGTGCATGGATCGTGCTATCCCAAACAGAACCAAGAAGCTATCCTCCAAAAAAAGAAGGCCAATCTGGTGGTCCCCTGCCATAAACAAACTCTACAACAGAAAGAAGAAACTGTTGCAAAAGAGAGTAAAATCCCATGAGTGGAGGAGCTCCCTGGTCAGCCTCAGTAAGAAGCTGAGATCCCTTATAAGATCCTCCAAAGCTAGCTACGAAAACAAAATCACCACTGATTCTAAGGGCAACCATAAAACATTCTATAGCTATGTCAAGAATCTTAATGGCAACTCCCAGATCTAGCACGAAAAGTACAGAACCAACTGATGGTGCCAACATGCTGGCAGATAGGTTCAGTGCTAACCTTAACCCCCTCTCACCCCCTAAAGGGCCCATATCTATACAGGAAGAATGCAGAGTCCCTATAATCACATCTATGCAGGTAAAAGCTGCACTCTCTAAAACCAAAAACACAGCATCCATGGGAATGGACAACATCCCAGGCTGCATTTTACACAAGCTTCAGAATGAACTGGCTTCCCACCTAAGCACCATCTTTAATCATAGTCTCACATCAGGCTTTGTGCCCACTGAATGGCCCACAACAACAGTTATCCCACTCCACAAAGCAGGAGCCACCACTGATCATGGGAACTATCGCTGTATTAGCCTGACGAGCCTGGTCTGCAAGACCATGGAATGTATCATCATGGAACTCATAAACAAAGACATTGATAATCTCCAAACTCTGGAACCCACCCAGTTCGGGTTTGTGAAAGGCAGATCAGGCCTTCTGAACCTGATCGACTTCTTTGAGGCAGTCACCAAAGCAGTAGATGAGGGTAAGGTGGGTCACATAGCCTATCTTGATCTCGCCAAGGCTTTCGACACCATCCCCCATTCAGGAATTATAGATAAACTCACTAAACTAGGTATAAATCCCTACATCACAAGATGGGTTGCCAACTGACTCACTGACAGAACCCACACTGTAAAAGTTGCAGACTCCAAATCTGACTTCAAACCAGTGACAAGTGGAGTACCACAGGGTTCAGTCCTGGGACCTCTCCTGTTTGGTATCTACATCTCCGAAGTACAGGCTAACACAGAAGGCCTCTGGCTAATGAAGTTTGCAGATTACTGCAAACTAGGTGCCATAGTCGAGTCCCCAAATGATGTGGACATCCTATAGAAGGGCCTCATTGAGACAGATGCCTAGTGTCAGAGGCATGGCCTCAAGTTCAATGCCAAAAAGTGCATTGTCATCCCCTTTGGCAAAAACTCTGTACCCATGAACTACCACATAAACAGCAGTCTACGAATGTGTGATAAGAGACCTTGGGACTGAGGTGGACAGAAGTCTCTCCTTTGATAATCACCACAGTAGTCAGGAAATCCTTCTATGTGGCACACCTCCTCACAAGACGGTTCTCATCCAGGAAAAAAGATGTCATTGTTCCCCTCTACTCAGCACTCATTAGACCCATTATAGAGTACAATGCCCCTTTTGGAATGTACCTCACAAGACATCTGCAGCAGCTGGAAAGGCCACAGAAGTACCTCACAAAGAGGATTACTGGCCTCAAACAGATGCCCTACACTGACCATCTCAAAAAACTCCAGCTTTACTCTGTAGCATATCACCTACTCCGAGGAGATCTCTGCCTAACATATAAAGATATGTTAAACCCAGAGCTGTTGGACATGCTACACCTAAAGAAATCCCAATCATTCTGACCTACATGCTCTAGGAACCTAAACCTTCTCACCACAATAAACAGGACATGCTGGAGGGATAGATTCCTGTCCCAGAGACTTCCTATACTCTAGAACAAGCTACCCATCTATGTCAAGCAAAGTTCCTCATTAGCACTCTTCAAGAAAATCTTGATGAGTGGATGGGAAATAGGAAATGCACCCCGGGGATCATTTCTGTGGCTCTGCTTGACAGGGAAACAGGAAATTAACTTTCTTGGGTGGCATAAGCCAGAGAACCTTGTTGGCTAGGCTTACGTAGGCCCTTGGGCCAATAGCCTAGTACCTACCTATGAACCTATGAACCTATGAACTCCTAATACCCTTTTTCAGTAAAGTTCTCCACTGCTCATATTTACCTCCCTCCTTTTCCCACTTTGCTTACTCCCCTTTCTCAGATTTCAATTGATTCTATCTACTACTACTCTCCTCTCTTATTTATAAATTTAAAAAAAATCTCTAATTTTCCCTCTTTCACCCACAGCCCCCCCCCAATTTTTCACTTTCTCTCTCTTTCTCTCTGCACACTTAACCTTTTTCTAGCTATCAACTTCCCCTCTGCTTCTGATTACTGATGTACATGCTGTTGCCTGTAAGAACTAAGATTTGATATACAGTACTTTAGTATTCTTATCTTAAACTCTGAGTTAATTGTCATTACTTATTTATCACTGGATAATGGGTATTATAGCAATAACCCACGCCTGGGTGTGGGTTAGGCTGGATTTACCCACGGTTGTCTTTGTTTGGCCACTCGGGCTTTGCCCTCATGACCAAACCACACCAACTGTGGGTAAATCCAGCATTACCCACACCCAGAAGTGGGTTATTGCTATTATACAATGACATTATTTAAGAAAAAAATAATTATTTTTCTTAAATAATGGCATTGTATAATGCCTCCTTGCTGCCCTTCCACAGCTGTCTGGTATTTTGTGGCAGTTCTGATGTACTGCGCATGCGTATACTTATGCAGTACATCAGGGCTGTGGGCAAAAGCAACGGAGAAAGCAAGATCTCCGTTGCTTTTTACACACTGTCTCGCTATGTTAAAGGAGTTTAACACAGCGAGACAGCTTTAAAAAAGCAACAGAGAATCTCAGTTGCTTTTTTAAAGCTGTCTCGCTATGTTAAAGGAGTTTAACATAGTGAGTCAGTTTTGAAAAAAGCAACGGAGAAAGCAAGATCTCTGTTGCTTTTTAAAGTGTCTCGCTATGTTAAATGGGTTTAACATAGTGAGACAGCTTTAAAAAAAGCAACAGAGATGCTCCGTTGCTTTTTTTTAAAGCTGTCTCGCTATGTTAAACTCCTTTAACATAGCGAGACAGTTTGTAAAAAGCAATGGAGATCTTCCTTTCGCCATTGCTATAAAAAAAAAAAAAAGAGAGTTATACTAATGGAAAATGTCCGGGCGACCGGACCTCTTTCCATTACTATAACTCTGATTTAGAACATGCACGCTGACCAATCAGCGTGCACATTTTGGAATATTAATGGGGGGGGGGTCGTTGTATAATGAATTTGTTTATGTAATGTGAACTACCTCTTGCATGTCATACGTGTTGTTATTTTCTTTCTTATGTTATTCTTTGATACCGCTGTATCTGTGTTATTTGCACTGCATTTCTCTCACGAGCTGACATTTGTAATTTCATTTAGGCAGCACTTGTGCAGTCCTAAATGACAATAAAGGTGCCAGAGCCTTTGAAAATGTGAAGTCCTTATGTATTGGAGATATATGAATGACTTCAGCATATTGTTTTATTGCCTTTTTTGTAAATAACACCTTTTAAACTCTCATGCTACAAGTGGGAACCCAAGCATTATAATGCATGTTTATATTACCTCATGTATACTGTACTGTTTATAAACATTTTTATGGTGTATGTAATACTTTGTGGAGCTTTTCTCCATGAGTCTCTGCTGAAAAAGGGCACAAACTCAAGTCAGACATTCCCGGTCAACAAATGTAAATCATAAATAAATAAACATATTTTGCCTGCTTCCAAGGATCCTCAGAGTGAATTGCAGAACTTCACTCAAGGCTTGTTTAATGTCATTATGGATCTCAAGCCTTCACAGGGTATTTCTGTTTCTACTCCCCCTGGTCTTCTACCCCTATTAAGAGGCCTAGGGAACAAGATTCTTCTGAGGAGGATGATGCGGATTCTGATGAAAAATCCCTGACTTATTCCACTCAGATTATTTTGCCATTGGACTATGGTTCTGAGAAAGAAGAGTCTATCCATCTTGACCCTACTTTTGAGGAGATTTCCTTTGGTGATACTGTTTCCAGAATGATGGAATTTTTCAAATGGGACTGTGCTCAAGTCTAATGTTCAGAAGAGGAACTATGAGCTTTTTGCAAATGGAGCCTTCTAGGCCCTCTGCTGTTCCTCCAGTCCTTGCTGGATGCTTTTTTCTTCTGCTTCTCAGGCTCCTGATTCTCAACCCCCTGCTCCCAAAAAAACTGATAGGTTTTATAAAGTGCCTGAGGATTGCAAGTTTCAATACAAGTATCCCTCTGCTGACCCTTCTGCAGTGTCAGTAGCTTCTGATAAGCCTTCCAAATTGTTGGCTTCCACTAAATTGGTGCCATCTGATAAGGATAGCAGAACCATGGAGAGACTTGGTAATAAGGTTTATACTTATGCTACCCTGGCTTTTAGGGATATTAACTATCAGGCACACATGACTAGATACATTTTGGCTCTTTTCTCTCAAGCATGTCAGGTGATTTCTGATATCCTTGATTCTGAGGGGAAGGCCTCTGCTCTGGCTTTGCTTGGAATATTCTCCCAAGTAGCTCACCATTCCAACAAATGCAGCTGTATTGCAGCTGATGTTTCATCTAGGGCTTCTGCTTTTGGATCTGTTTTGAGGAGGTATTACTGGCTCAGACTTCAGCCTTTACCTGATGATATCAAGGCTAAACTGATGTTAGTTTGGTGCTGCTGCTGCAGAGTTGTTTAAGTCCCTGCAAGAAAAGGGCAAGGCCTTACAGGAGTTGGTGTACTTTTGTTTCCACTATGCCCATGTTTCAAAGGAATTGTCTTAATAAGCCTGCCTTTGTCTGTAGACAGTCTCATAGGTTCATAGGTTAGTACTAGGCTATCGGCCTTAGGGCCTATACAAGCCTAGCCATAACAATTCCCTGGCTATTCCTTCCCACACTATTTACTTCCCTAGACCCCTGTCTAGCAGGATGACTGACGTGATCCCCGGGGTGAATTTCCTTTCTCCCATCCAATCATCAAGGTTCCTTTTGACGAGGGCCAAAGAGGCATTCTGCTTAACATGTATGGGCAGTCTATTCCAGAGTCTGGAGAGTCTCTGGGTCAGGAACCTATCCCTCCAGTATGTTTTGTTTATTGTGATGACAAAGTTTAAATCCCTGGAGCATGTGGCTCTGAGGGATTGGGATTTCTTTAAGTGTAGCATGTCCAACAGCTCTGGTTTTGACATGGCCTTGTATGTTAAGCAGAAATCACCTCTGAGTAGACAATATGCGACAGAATATAGCTGGAGGTTTTTAAGGTGGTCAGCATAGGGTATCTGCTTTAGGCCTGTGATTCTTTTAGTGAGGTATTTCTGCGGCCTTTCCAGTTGTCGCAGATGTCTTGAGAGGTACAGACCAAATGGGGCATTGTATTCTATAATGGGTCTAATGAGGGATGAGTACAGTGGGACAATGACCTCCTTTTTTCCTGGATGAAAAGCCCTTAGTGATGAGGTGTGCCACATAGAAGGATTTCCTGACTGTTGTGGCGATGTGGTTATCGAAGGTGAGACCACTTTCCACCTGTGTCCCTAAGTCTCTTATTACACTTTATGTGTTTAATGTACTGCCACCTATGTGGTAATTCACAGGTACATGTTTTTTCCCAAAGGGGATAACTATACATTTCATGGAATTGAGCTTGAGCCCATGGCTCTGGCACCAAGCATTTGTTTCTGTAAGGCCCTTTTGTAGAGTATCCACATCATTTGGGGATTCAATAATGGCTCCCAGTTTGCAGTCATCTGTGAACTTTGTTAGCCAGAGTCCCTTAGTGTTGGCCTGTACTTCAGAGAAATAGATGCCAAACAAGAGTGGTCCCAGGACTGAACCCTGAGGTACTCCACTTGTCACATGTCTGGAGTTGGATTTGGAGTCAGCTACTTTTACAGTGTGGGTTCTGTCAGTAAGCCAGTTGGCAACCCATCGAGTGGCGTAGGGATTAATGCCCAGCTTAGTAAGTCTATCTATGATTCCAGAGTGGGGGGTGGTGTCAAAGGCCTTGGCGAGGTCCAGATAAGCTGTGTGGACTGCCTTATCCTCATCCACAGCTCTGGAGACTGATTTGAAGAAGTCAATCAGGTTCAGGAGACAAGATCAGCCCTTCACAAACCCAAACTGGGTGGGGTCCAGTGTTTGAAGATTGCCAATGTCTTTGTTCATAAGTTCCATGATAATACGTTCCATGGCCTTGCAGATCAGGCTCGTCAGACTGATGTGGCGGTAGTTCCCGGGATCCAAGGTGGATCCCCCCTTGTGGAGTGGGATAACTGTAGATGTGCTCCTCCCCCAAAGGTAAAAATGGCAGTAGAAGGGCTTCCCCTGCTAAGGCTACCCAAACTCCTTATACTCAGAAGTCTCTTTTTCCTGACAAACCAGGTGCTGTCTGACTATCCAGTTCTTCTCAGCCACATTTCCTCTTTCTCTCCATCTTTTCCTGACTGGGTAAAAATCACCCAAGGCTCCTAGGTTCTTTCTATAATTTGCAAGGGTTATTTCATGGTTTTGAAATCTCTTCCACCCTTTTTGGGTATTTGTCAGCCTCCTCAGGAACAGTTGCCATTTTATCCAGAGGTGCTTCAGGGCCTGTTGGCTCAAGGAACAATTCAAGAGGTTACAGATCCTCAGAGGGGGAATGATATTGGTCCCTAGGAAAGAAGGCACCTGGAGACCCATTCTGGATCTCTTGCAGCTAAATACCTTTTTAAAGGTCCCTTCCGTTCAGAAGCTATTCCTTCAAACCTTGTTTTCTCTGCTACTTCCTTAGGCTTTTCTAGTTTCCCTGGATTTCAAGGATGCTTATCTACACATTCCTATTCTTCCCCTTGTCAGGAAGTCTTTTTATGTTTTTCTGTTGCTTTCTGCCATTTTCAGTTCTCTGCTTTGCCCTTTTGCCTCTCTACTGTCCCAAGGGCCTTCATCAAATGTCTCTCTCCTGTGATTTCTTTTTACTGGGTAATGGGGATACAATATTTCCCCTACCTGCACAACCTGCTTACTCAGGCCTCTTCTCAAGATATCTTACTTCGGCATCTACACTTTACCATTTCAGTTTTGCAAAGCTTGGGGTTTACAGTAAATTTCCAAAAGTCATTCCTGACTCCTTCTCAGGATCATGTTTTTCTGGGTTGCATTATCCAGACTGTTACAATGCTTCCCTTCCTCTTCCCGAGGCCTTAACTCTCATTGCATTCTTTCAATCCCTTCTTCCACTAAATTCAGTCACAGACAGAGAATATTGGCGGGCTATGGGTTACATATCTTTCACCATTCCTATGCTCCCTCTAGCCAAGCTCCACACGAGAAAGCTTCAGTAGTTTCCATGCCTCAAGCTGGAACTTTGGTGGTGCATTCATCAGTTGTCCCTCAATCCAGGGCTTCCTTTTCAACCCCGAATCCCCTCTCAGAAACTTTTCACAGATGCCTCATAGATGGGATGGGGGCTTCCTTCAGCACGCTGAAGGTACAGGACCTATGGTTGTTTCGTCAAAAGAAAGAACACATCAGTGTCAAAGCGATGAGAGCGCTTTTGCTGGATGTTCAGGCTTGTCACTCTCTTTTTCTTCCAGGAGCCCTTAAGATTCTCACAGACAATACCACGGTGATGTGATATGTCAACAAGCATAGAGGACAAGGTCTTATCTCCTTTGCAGGTTAGCCCTTCAGATTCGGGAGCCTGGCTATCCAGTGTCAGGTGTCACTTTAGGCAGTTTACGTTCAGAACGTAGTGGCAGATTCTCTGAGCAGGTCCATAACACAATCCCACGAGTGAATGCTTCACAGGGATGTATTTCTGGACATCGTCCAACAGTGGGGCACTCCTCTAGTAGATCTATTTGCCTCCTCTCTGAACAGACAACTTCCTCTGTTTTGTTGCCAGAGTCCCATGCACTCTAGACTAGAAAGTGGATGCCCTCTCTTTTTCTTGGAAGGGGATGTTTCTTTATGCCTTCCCTCCTCTCATTCCAAAAGTCCTGCTCAAAATACAAGGATGCTCCCAAATCTTGCTGGTGACTCCCTTTTGGCCCAGACAGCATTGGTTTCTTCTTCTTCTGCATCTTGCCAAGGGCAATCATCACAAGTTACCTCACAGGGTGGACCTATTCACACAAGACAACGGATCTCTCATCCATCCCCAGCTGTCCACACTTCAATTGACATTGTGGGTGATACGGTTTTGGTCACTTTCAGACCCATTTTTTCTGAGAATGTGCTTTGGGTCCTGCAGTTGGCAAAGAAATCCAGTACTAGGAAATCTTACTTATTTAGTTGTCTTTAATTGGGAGAGGAATATTTTGTTCAGTGATGCAAGATACATTAATAACATCAAAATGTATAAAAGATTTGTAGACGATATTTTGATTTTATGGGAAGGCACTTGGATGAATTTGAAATGTTTTTAGTATATTTAGAATCCACTACCCAGTTTTTAAGATTCACCATGGAATGGTCTTACACCAACATTAGCTTCTTAGACATCAATATTGCAATGAACGGAGACAGAATAGAAACTAGCTTATACAGGAAGGCATGTTGGGTGAATAACCTTTTACATTACAACAGCATGCATCCTAGACATGTGTTTCCAGGCATAGTCAAGAGTCAATTCATCAGAGTAGGGAAGCTATGTGGAAACGAACAAGTACTTACTGACGAAGCAAATAAGATGGAAAAGTTGTTTTTAGAAAGAGGTTACAATGTGAAAATGTTGCATGATATCAGAAATGAAGTCTTTTCGACACATGATTCTATGATAGAATCAACAACAAGATATAAGACAACCCTTACCAGATCTAAAATTAAGGAAGGGACACCATTCAACACTAACAATAGAGTAGCATATACAATGCAATACACAAATGACAACTTTGATCTAAAGAATATAATCAAACAAAATTGGAAGCTCCTAACTATAGATGAAACAACAAGGAATATAGTGGGTGAATACCCGAAGTTTATTTATAAAAATTCTCCAAATCTAAAAAGATTGTTATGTTTTAAAGAAGGTAAAGGAAATTCTACTAAACAGATACACCTTAATACTACGGGTACTTTTCCCTGCACCAGATGCAATATGTGTAGATTTATTAGCAACGAACAAATATACAAACATCCTAAAATGGACTTTATGTTTAAACCCAGGTTCTATGCAAGTTGTACCTCCATGAACTTGATTTATCTAGCGACATGTACAAAATGTGAAGCATTCTATGTTGGCTTAACTAAGAGAAGATTTAAGCAAAGAATATATAATCACATTTATGAAATAAAGAAAAAGAACGACAAGAATGCTCTAGCTAAACATGTGATTGAATTTAGAGAGCATAGTTTCAAGTTCAGAGTACTCCAATTAGTACAACTAAATAAGAGATGGGGTAACAATGTGAATACTTTGGCGAATGTTGAACTATCATGGATCCTAAGGTTGGGTGCCCACCTACACCCAGGTTTGAATCAGAGTATTTGCATCAAACCAGTGCTAGACAGTAGGATATACAAATAATGTATTCCAATGTTGTTTTATATATACATATATTTATTTATTTCACTGTTATGTCGTTATGTTTTCGCTACCTATTGACACATATTATATCCATATATTAATTAGATATCATCTTAATTTTGTTTTATTGACTTAATATGAGTAATATTTGATAGATTTCATTATGACATCATTATTTACATGATTTTAATGTTTGATTTTATTGATTATAACAATATATATATTACACAGATATTTATTTATTTATTTACCTATTTATTTATATCTACATATTTATATATGTTACATATGTATTTATTACATAACATTTATATTCATATTAACATTTATATTCATATTTATATACATGTTTATTTCTTAATTCTATGCATATAGATACGGAGTTTTTATAATCAACATAATACTTATTTGTCCCCATATTTGAAGATTTTATATACATACAAATGCATATATTAGCCACATATATACATATAACCATCATTTTACCATAAATATTATTATTATTATTTTTGCTAAGAAATTTCTATAAACATACGATCATATGGCCACCAAGTGTGGCCGAATCAAATATAAATACAAATAAATACATACATGGAATAGGATGTTCTCAGTCTTAGTTCATATAGTTAAACAAATATGAACATTTATATACATGTGCTCACCTGAGAATCTTGATTTTTATGTCCTTTTGCATTCTATGTATTTTTATATATTATATACATATATTTCTTACATTTTTATATACCTATTTTACAGATTTATTTATTTATTTATTCATATATATATATATATTTCTTGAATGTTTTTAATTGAATGGATTCAACACTTGAAATATATATTATTTTATTTCATTGCCATAGATACAATACAATATAATTTTGTTGTGGATGTATCTTTAAGATATGAACAAAATGCAACAGAGTGAAAAGTTTACTTGAGCTGGTTCATAGTGCCTCCCTACGCACACAGTGATTTCTATTCATTGCATTAAATTAATTGAACTAATTGAATGATTACTTAATTGGATGCTTAATTGAATTTTTACTGGGTATATATACTCTCCACATTTATTGCTTGAATGTGAAGATCTGAGGAAGCGCACTTTCGGTGCGTGAAAGCGCTCATCTATTCGTTATTTTACCTAATAAAAGAGTTTCTTGCATGGCATCTTGAAGTGGTTCTTGTTTCCTGGTTGCCGAATCCGTCAGTGTTTCATACATCATATCATGAAATCTTACTTATCCAAATGGAAGAGATTTTCTGTTTGGTGTCTTTTTTGTAACTTGGATCATCTTATAGTGGATGTTCCTTTGGTTCTCTCTTATTTGTGTGAATTGCTCAATGCTGAGTTGGCCTATTCTTCTGTTAAGGCCCAGTTAGCAGCTATCTCTGCTTGTCTGCCTTTGACACCCCCTTTAGCCTCTAGATTTGTGGCCAGTTTCTTAAAGGGGTCCTTCATATTAGGCCTCCCAGGAAGCCAGCCCCTCCTTCCTGTGACCTTAATTTTGTTTTATAGAAATGGACTCAGGCTCTTTTTGAGCCTGCTGCTTCAGCTTCCTTGCAGCATTGTTCTTGGAAGACTGTTCTTTTGGCTCTTACTTCTGCCAGACTGGTGTTTGGGCAGCAAGCCATTATAACTGTTCCTCCTTTTTTAGTTTTTCATAAGAACAGGATGTCCCTTTGTACTAATCCTTCTTTTATGCCTAAGGTGGTTAATGAGTTGTCTCTTAATCAATCTATTCATTTACCCTCTTTTTTCCCCTTCCTCAAAGTCTGCTGGTGGGAAGGTTTTACACACCTTGGATTTGCATAGACAACTCGGGTATTATTTGGATAAGACTAAAGCTGTTTGTAAATCTGATCAGCTTTTTGTTTCTTTCATCCTAGGTCTTTAGGTCTGGCCATTTCCAAGCAAACCATTTCTTGTTGGATATCTAAAGCCATTTTTTTTTTTTTTTTGCTATTCTTTTCATGGGAAGAGCACTCCTCCTGTTAAGGCTCATTCCACTAGTGCTGTGGCTTCTTCTGGTGGTGGTTTGGATGCTAATTCTATTCTTGAGTCAGCAACCTGGACTTCTGTACATACTTTTATTAAGCATTATAAGTTGGATGTGATTTCTATGGCCAAAGCTGGTTTTGCCAGAGTCATTCTCCATGGCTTCCTAGAGGGCTCTGCTGGCCCTCTTCCTCCTCCCAGTCTTTTTCCTGAGCTTTTGCACTCTCCCTATTGTAAAGAATACTGCAGCTGTGATATGGAAGGACATAGTACAGTTGTGTAAAATCTTACCGTAACAGTAGATGCCCTTCTCTTCACTGTTGCAGTAATCACTCCCTCCCTCCTCCCCCGGTCCTTTTTCCTTCTGGATGTGCTTGTTACCTATTTTTATTCTTGGAGTATCGTTCCTACTGGGGCTTTTTCAGTTCTAAGGATGGTACGTCTGGATGTCACCTTTATGCCCTACAATGTGCATGGGGAGCATATCTATGACTTATGGCATATTATTTACAACCAAAGGGCTTTGGTATTCTGGCTGGACATCAGGCTGCCCTTGACAGGGGTTTCCTCTTGTAAAGAATACAACAACAGTGAAGAGAAGGACGTTTACTGTTATAACATTTTACACAACCGTACTTTTATCCCTCTGCAAAATAGATCTACCTCTAACCTCTCCAACTTCAAACTACTGCCTAAATAAAACCTGACTCTGCTCCTGCACTACCCCAGGCTGAATTAGTCCTTCCTTCTTCAACCCCCAGCATACTTATTACTAATTCCTTCTGTCCTAACATAGTCAATGCATTTCTTAGATAAAGGACAAATATAATTTTACCTAGGCTATATTACCTAGTCATATCTATTCCAAAATGTATACTCACTGTGTTTGTCATGTTTATGAACTGCAACTTGTGAATACTTTAGCTTTTGACAATGCTCTTTTTCAACATGTTAAGTCTGTCAAAATATTTGAACTATATATGAAATGAAGTTAAATTTTTACTTGGTTAATATGTTCTTTTGATTTAAGTTTTGTAATAATTTTAACTACAGGCATTATGTCAATGTGGAACTTTTCTCCCCGGGACTTCAGTGAAAATGGGATATTATCCCAGATGGACTTTCCAGGTAAACAAACTTCAAATAAAATAAATAAAATAAAATCTCTTTCCCAGTATCCTTTACTTGCCTTGTCAATAATTGAACAGAGGTATGTGGGTGCCTATTAGGATGTTTCCTTATTCTACATTAAACCACTGATTCAAAATTTCTGTAATTTCCAAAATTCTCTACTTTCTGATTTTTTTTTAAAAAATGCAGTATTTACATGTTTCCCTGAGCATTAACTTAATTTCATGTGGTATGAGGATGAGAAATAATTTATTTTACTCTATGTTCTTATTATGGCAGGTTGGAAACTTGTCCAATGACCTGTCCTCCATTTACTGAATCTGCTTGAGCAAATCATCTGCCCACCAAGAGTACCCCTGAAGTAGAATTTGTTATCCTGAAATGTTACTTTATTTGAAAAGTTCAAGAGGGTATGATAACCTCTTTTCACCAGAAGCCTGGGGAGAAAAGCTCAAGAAAACTATAACATTAGAAGACAGATTTACTGCATGCATTTAGCATTTCTAGCAAGAGTGAATAATGTTAAAAAGTAAGTGGCTGTAGAAAGCATATTTACATTGTTTGAATAATGACAGTAAGGCAGAAATGAGAGATGTCTGTATAGCACCATGATGTATACCTATTTACAGAGAATTGCATGATTTGAAAAATTGCATTTAAGCAGCGATCCTGAGGGTAGCTGTTTAGGTGGGTGCTGTCTGTCACCCCCCCCCCACAATTTCATATGGAGTTTCTTCCCCTTGAGACGTAGTCAGTCATGTACCTGCATTGCATTCTGCTGAACTATGTTTTATCATTGGTGTGTGACACATAGACCGTATACTACAAAGTAAGTGGTATTGATAATTGTTTTCTGCTACATTACCAATCATCCCTGAATCTGAGTTATCAGTCTGTTTTATTATAACTGGTACCTAATAATTCTAAATAGGCTGATTTTATTTAGCCTGACACTTCTGTGTTCTAATATTATTAGTAAATGTGAAAACAGAGCTATAAAGAGATAATTGGACTTAGTAGCTATAACCACATGATAATTATACAGTTCTTATTCTATATGTTTTATATTGCAACAATGATTCAGAGTTAATACTTGCATGATATCACTTTTTTGTTATACTTCTACAAATTACTAAAAAAAGCAAATGTGTCAAACTTTCACAGCAGAAGACTACGCTTTTCTTATTAAAATTCTGCAGTAAAACGTGACAATATGCCAGAGTAACAGACTGCTTGTTTTTCTTAGTCTAGCCAATGTGCTCATTGCCAGATTGAGTCTGTATAGCTTGCTAAACTTTGAGAATTAAATGCATTTCCTGAGTTTTACAAATGCTATACTGATTTCTTATGCGAGCACTTTATTTGAAACTACTGAGAGAGACATGCAAACTGATAATCCCTTTACTACAGTTTAATCCTACTTTGCGAGAGCTTGAATAATGCTGATTTACATAGGTGAACACCTGCCAACTCTAAAAATGCCATGTGGGCCATTTCTTTACCTTGAAATTGCTGGACATTACTGCTACTGTTAGCTTACACAAGGCTATTGTACAGCAAGTCGTAAGTTTTAAGGAATATAAATGGAAACAAATGTGAAGGACTTCTATAAAGTACAGCTATTTCAGGAACAAAAGTCAGTGCAGAGGCAGAAAAGGCAAGTGTGATTAAATGACATAGGTGATGTATGTACCTGCCAGTTCTGCAACAGACTAAGTAAAAAGACTGGATGAAGGTTACTACAGAAACACAACTCTAGCTTAATATGTTATGCTTTCAAGACTGCTCACAATGGAGGAAGTAAAATGTCTAAATTACATCTATTGTATAAACTAAATAAAGGCTGTGAAAAGCTTTGTGAAATGACATTTACAGAACATATCTACTAGCAGACTGCAGCCCAGTGATAAACTGCTAGACTAGGTTTAAATAAGGACACAGTGCACCTTTATCAAGTTTACAAATACATGTTCACTATTAGATATACAGCAAATACTGTACCAATCAGTGCCCTCCATTTTGAAACAAGAGAAATGTTGTGATGTACTTACTGTAAATTGTAATGCTTTGCAAATTCATATGGGGCAAAATGCCTGAGATCAACACTTGGATGTTTGCAGAACTATAGCTCTTGTTAATAATTTATTTATTTTTCCTTGTTTTCTGACTGGGATAAAACACTTTTTCAGCAGAGACCTGTGAAGAAAAGCTTCACATTTACCTCCAGTTTTGACATGTACATAATGTACAGTTACATGATATAGGAAGGAATGTAAAATATAGGTAAGTCTACATACATGAGAGAAAAAAACTTTACAATAGCTTACGTTACGATAATTTAGAAATAGTAGTAATAATTTTGTGTAAATCATGGTTGCAATATAGCACTGAAAAGGAAAGCAAATGAAAACCATCAAAATGTCAACTTATATGAAGCTGTGACAATGTAAGGTATTGACAGCTATGCCAGAAGAAGTAGGGCAGTGGATGTGTAACACATACTAGCACAGTTAGCTGGGTTTTTGTAAAGAATTATATGTCTTTTGTATATCAAACTGATTTCTACAGATGTTTGTGTTAAAAAATGTATTTGTAAAGCTGCTTATGTCAAAAATGTACCAACAGTGTGCCCTGATGGGCAGAAAAAGAAATATGCATGCATTATTGTAACTGATTAAATGTACTGTATATATTTTTAACAGAAGATACTGGAAGAGAAGAGGTTAATCTGAATCCACCTAACTTTGAAAATAGTTTGAAATTGAATTACCTGGTTTAGACTATAAAGATTGTATCTTACAGTTCTCAATGCAGCCAGAGACCAAAAATCTGTACTAGGGAGCTTTCATTATTGTCACTGGGGTGAACTAATTGTTACTCTGGAAAGGTGGAGGATTGAAATTGTTTTATGACTTCCAGGACCTGCAGCAGATCTTAGCAAGGCTCTGTGTGTGTACTATTGACACATGTGCTAAATCCTGACAGGTTCTAGCCAACGGGAGTAGCTTGGGAACCAGAAGTCAGATGACCAGATGTATGTGATGCCTTTCTATAATCTAGGACAAAAAATGATATTTTAATACTAGGTGAGAGAGAGAAGTCTCATTGCAGTTTGTTTTTGTCACCTTACAAGGAAGGACCCCTCACGTACTTCATCTTGCCTTGTTCTAGTAAGTGACCAGGGAATAGTAATTCTCTAGATGATTCAGGAAAATACAGTGAGATTAGTTAAGTACTGTTTTTCTGTATTTGTGAAAATCTATTAATTTGTGTTATTTTTAATATTTCCTGTGATTGATTACATCAAGGATCAGCTCTGAGCACTTTCTTATTTGCAGTGATGATGGACAGGTTGACAGACGAGATCAGACAGGACTATGATGTTTGCAGATGACATTGTGATCTGTAGTGAGAGTAGGGAACAGGTGAAGGAGACCCTGGAGAGATGGAGATATGCTCTACAGAGAAGAGGAATGAAGGTCAGCAGGACTAAGACAGAATATATGTGTGTGAATGAGATGGAGGATAGAGGAATGGTGAGGATGCAAGGAGTAGAGGTGGCGAAGGTGGATGAGTTTAAATACTTGGGATCAATAGTTCAGAGTAATGGTGAGTGTGGAAGAGAGGTAAAAAAGAGAGTACAGGCAGGATGGAGTGGGTGGAGAAGAGTGTCAGGAGTGATTTGTGACAGAGGAGTACCAGTAAGAGTGAAAGGGAAGGTCTACAAGAGGGTAGAGAGACCAGCTATGTTATATGGGTTGTAGACAGTGGCATTGACAAAAAGGCAGGAGTTAGAGCTGGATGTGGCAGAGTTAAAGATGTTAAGATTTGCAATGGGTGCGACGAGGGTGGACAGGATTAGGAATAAGTATATTAGGGAGTCAGCCCAGGTTGGAAGGTTTGGAGACAAAGCCAGAGAGGCAAGATTACATTGGTTTGGACATGTGCTGATGAGTGATGCTGAGTATATTGGGAAAAAGATGCTAAGGATGAAGCAACCAGGTAACAGGAAAAGAGGAAGGCCTAAGATAAGGTTTATGGATGTGGCCAGAGAGGACATGCAGGTGGTTGGTGTGACAGAGCAAGATGCAGAGGACAGGAAAAAATGGAAACAGGTGATCCACTGTGGAGACCCATAATGGGAACAGCCGAAATAAGATGATGATGATGATGATTTACTGTAAATAGATAGTTAGTATTTTCATGTTCTTTTCTTATTTATTATTAAATACATTTAAACTTTTCATTGAGACTGGTCTTTTAAAGAATATTTTAATCTCTGAGACTACTTATATATATATTTGGTGACAACTCTTGCCGCTCCTGAAAGCCTTGCTGTTGGTCAAACTACCATTTCTATTAATATTGATTTCACTCCGTATAATTGGGTACCCTTGCAAGAGCCTTAGAGTAGCTGGTTTTGGAGTGTCTAGTGACAGTGTAACTACCTTATAGTCTGGGCAGAAGGGGGCATAGATAGAAAATCTGGACCAACCTTTCTGTGTGTGTTTGTGTGTGTGTGTGTGTGTGTGTGTGTGTGTGTGTGTGTGTGTGTGTGTGTGTGTGTGTGTGTGTGTGTGTGTGTGTGTGTGCGTGTGCATGCATTTGTGTGTTAGCTGTTTGGAGCAGGGACACGAAGCACTGATTTCACAGAGAGGGTGCTGGAGAATTTGGCTTGGACACTCAGTTGAGATCTCAACTCTGTAGCTGTGCCAGTGGCGTGTCTTACAGGGGATCTGGACAGAGAGAGAGAAAACCAGCCTCCAGACTGAGTGTGTTCCCTGTGTGCTCTTAAAGCAAATTGTGCTTGATGCAGAGAACTGCATCTGGAAATACTGGGTTTATCCATTTTTGTTCCAAGTCAACGTCCCTCTCCAGTGCCAGTGGTGAGGATTCAGGCTCCTTGATTACTGGCCCAGAGTGCAACAAGTTATCTCTGTGAAAACATTAAATGCATCACACAGCCAGACAGGTGACTGCTCTAATGAGAGAACACAGGTCTAGGCACATGGTGACCTGTGATTTGATAGTGCCCTGGCTTTCAAATGACTAGATTAGGAGGGGAGGGAGTTGTGATCAGCTCATATAAGTTACATGTCCCCTACAGGACAAAGAACACTGCATTAACAACAGTCTCTGGAACACCTACAAATGAGTTAGTGTTCAGAGAAACCTTATACAATGTGTGTGTTCACAGTGTGTGTTCACTCTGTTATTTATTTTCCTTGGGTAGAGCAATAAACAAACAACTGTTTATAGCCTTGAAGTGCTCTGGGTTTCCAACTTCCAATTTCTTTTGCTTCTTCATATGGTTGCATCGTATTAGTATGTTTATTAGGGTAAGTTAAGGAGAAATTCTGATGTCAGAAAGTCTAGAGGAAGCAAAAATAATAATAAAACTATTAAATGTCATATTGAGATGCAGAAATAGTCATCCTGTTTCAAGGTTTAACTCTCAGAGGACAAAGGCAGAAAAATGTATTAAGAATCCTGTTCCATAAAAAGAAAAAAACTGGCAAAACACTTGAAGCAGATTAAATTATTTTCTGTGAGCCATGTTTAACATAAACAATCATCCAGTGTTTGTACAAACCATGTGACTGCCTATTAGGTTGGAACTTGATGGAGATTGCCCAGACAAGTGCATATGAATTACTTATATAAAGACAGGAAGATAATGGCAAGAGTCACAAGGCTAATCACAGTAAATACCATAACCAATGGTCACTGTACTGTGTAATGCCTAACACTAGGAGGCATTCAGACTCCACAAGTGGGGTCCCGAAGAAAATGTTACTACCGTATATTCTCAGTGCAGCAGACATGCCTGTTTGTTGAAGTCATACTGTACTTTTGGCATGCCAAAATCAGATTCTGACTGCAAAGTCACAAAGTAATACTTTCCAATGATTGACAATTTAGCAAAAAGGTTTAAGGCTATGAGCAAATAATGAAGTCTTTGTAAGTTGTATACATGGGTGTGAATCCCTCATTCTGTATTTGCATGTACTGTAACTGTCCAGATTTGTTCTGACTAGTATTATTTGGCCATTCCTGAAAGCTATACATTTGTCCTTAGTAGGTATCCATGCATCACAAATATTTTACATCTGATTTGTCTGGTAGTTAGCACAGTGGATTGAGGCTATGATCTGTTGTTGATCTACTTCTTCTAGTCTATGGATTGATTCCCTCAGTCTCCATCTGCCTGTTTTGTGAGTTTGAGCAATTCAGTTATGCAGACAGTGGCCTGCGGTGATTGAGAAATTGCACAACAGTCTCTAATGGTCTTTTGTGCCTGTTAAATTTTCTATGACCAAATGAATTTGCATGATGCAGTGACTAGGACAGTGTATGCTTAAAAGAAAAACTGTGGCAGTGTGTCCTGTGCCAAGGGATAACCCACTAAATTTGTGTAGCGTCCTTAACTGGATTTATTATGGCCATGTTTTCTGGAGTTAGCACATAGAATAATGCCCATATTCCCACTTAGTTTAAATACTAGTTTAGTGGCAAACATTGTATTTTTTTAATTTACTACTAATGCCAGTCATCCTGTGAACCCCCATAGCTTATTATCCATTTTGTTTCTATGCAGTCTGGGTGCCTCAGATGCAGTAGCACTGTGATTTGGGGTTATTTTAACATTTTCTCTATGCTTTTCCACACGGTTTCCCTCCCCCAGCAGTGCACAGTATATAATAATATATGTAGGAAGTATATGTTTTTTATTTATGTATGTATGTATGTATGCATATATTTATTTGTTCGGTTATTTATTTATTGCTTTTGTTTACTGGAAAAGTCTGGCACAGGACTCATTTTCAACATAGGCATAGGGAGAAAGGCTCCAATGTACAAACAGCAGTAATAGACAGAATGACACTAACATATGAAAGGCAATGATATACAGTAGTCTTTACAACATTTTTCAAAAGAAATAACTGCATTTCAAATTTTATAAAGTATACAGATAGTGAAAATCTACTGCCAATCATTAGCGGACCAGAGTTCCGCTGTGGCGACCCCTAACCGGGAAAAGCCAAAAGACAGTAACAACATACAGATAGGCATACAGTTGCTATTTCCAACAGAAGGCAATACTTACATACACATGCATTGCCATCTGCAGATGCCTGCACATCTGGTCACATGCAGCTGTCTGCCTGTTGGAAACCCTGTGAACACTAGCATGGAGCATGCAATCAAACTGCCCTGTCCACCACTCATCTACCCACATATAAATATGCTAACACCAAACTTTGTGGTACACAGGTTACAGGCTAATGAAACATTGTTGGCATGAACTCTTCATGTACTCAGATGGGCAGCATTTTGACAAAATAAATATGAAGTTACTGGCTAAATCTCTGAACTGAAACCTAGAGCAATGCAGTAATGCAAACTGTCTAAGAAACATATGATTATAGTTAGCAGACTGTGGATATTGCATATATATATATATATATATATATATATATATCTATATGGGTTCACTACGAAAGACCGAAAACCCACAAGACTGACGCCCATAATCCCGAGACCAAATACCTGAAAGACGAGAATACTGACAGACCACAAGTGCGAAATTCAAAATTGGGATCAACACACACATACAGTACACACATACACACAGTGTCCCCCCAAACCAAAACAAATAATCCTACACTATAGTTAATCAGGGGGACAAGCCCCCCTGCAGCCCCCATGTGGGGGGCTGCACCCCCCACCCCCCACTTTAATATTCCAACTCCGAGATCGCACAAACACACACACAAGGCAAACTCACACCCACACATTACAGTCCCTCACACACACACCACAGTCACAACATACACTAACACACACTAAAGCCCCTCACAAACACACTTACACACTGATATTTACCTGAACCGCAACACCGGAAGTGCTAACTCAATATCCCTTAACATCAAGATTTTGAATTTCGCGCTTGTGGTCTTTTGGTAATGTGGGGTATCGGGCTTTTGGTCTTGGTAATTTGGGCATCGGGATTCTGCGCGTTCGGTATTTCGTAGGGGACCCATATATATATAGAGAGAGAGATCCATATAGCTATATGTATATATATATATATATATATATATATATATATATATATATATATATTTGCTTCCTTAATTTTTTCATATTTGTTTAGATACACATTTAGACATCCAATCCTTCTTAGTTTACTCAAGAGAAACCATTGTCTTCTTTCTCAGTAAGAGGCATTCCTCGATCATCTGAGATTATCAAAAAATGAAAGTTTCTATAGTGTTTATTTTATAGAAGGCTGTATATCATTCACATTTGGAGAGAGAGAGAGAGAGATCATGTTTTCAGAACTGCAGATTCGCACTTTATCTCCACCCTACTTTATGCCTCTCCAATATATACCAACCCAAGGCAATGCAATCTAAATAAACTCGAGACCTGCTACAACAAAATCACCAAATTCGCCACCGGGGCATCCAACCACAGTCACCACTGTCGCTCACTTACTGAACTAGGCTGGTTAGAACTCCCACATCTCCTTTAATGGTATCAACTCGCACTCGCCCACAAACTGGTTAACCATCGTTTAAAGGTCCCATCCCTCCAGTATCTACTCCAACCCTATCTCACCACCAGACCACAATGATCCAGCAACAAAAATCAATTACAGGTCACTAGGGCCAATAACACTGCTGGAAAAGCACTATTCTCCAGCGCTATAGCCAAATTATGGAACATCCTCCTCCCAATAATAACCTCTCTACCATCATGCACCCACTTCAAAGCTTTACTTAAAGCGCACTTAAAAACATGCTGGCTATGCCCTTGTAACTCTCCCCTCTAACTTCTTCCACTCCATCTACCCTCTACCTCTCTTCCACCCCACAAACTACTTTTGATTACAGCAAGCTGTGATATTTCCATGCCTGTCTACTTATTATATGGCAGTAACTTCTTATTGTAACAATTGTTAATATCTGCTATGACTTCGTGGATAGAACAGATGCTAGTTATCTACTGAAGGTACTACGTTCTTCATCTGTAACTATGTTTGTAATATTTTAATTGTAAGGATTCTTCATCTGTAACTATGTCTGTAATATTTTATTTTGTGCAGCTTTTCTCCCCGGGCCTCCGCTGAAAATGGACCTGCGTCCAGTCGGACATTCCCGGTCAACAAATGTAAATAAATAAATAATGTAAAATGTTGACAATGCATACATTGTTCCCACTTTTTCATGTAAAAAGTGCTGATGTTCATGCTTGTGTGAAACTTAGAAACTGGCTGGCTAAACTGGAAATAGGCAATGTCAACAGAAGTTCATATGAACTATTACATCAATTGCAGAAAAAGTATAACAAAATTCTTGAGCAAGTTAACTGCTGCAGTTACTAAGCAAAATGCTAGCTTCACTAAAATGTAACCATAGCAAAAAGCTTTGGATGGAACTGGGGCAAAAATAAGCAGTTGGATGTCTGCACTTGTGCAATATCGGCATTCATTTAAGATATCTCAGTATCACCCATGGTTTCTTAAATGAATGTTCACCATTATTAACACATATATATCTATATATATATATATATATATATATATATATATATATATATATATATATATATATATATATATATATATATATATATATAGATCTATGTCACACTAATGAATTACCATAACGTCGAGTTGCAAAACGGCAAGATGGAAACGACAAAAGTTTACATTCATGAATGTCTAGATCATTATAAGTTTTCGCCGTGAAAGTAGTCAGTTGGCTAGTTTGGTGAACTTAGCCCTTTTCTCCACAGTAGTGTGATCTCGAGTTGGTATATTTAGTTGGGGGGGGGGTGAGGGGGCAAAGCTCTCCACTTGGGTGGGTTTTATTTGCTTCAGTTTGTTTTTTTTTTAAGTTTTGTTAGCTGATTGTTTACTTACCAGGGGAAAGTTTACAACGATTTGGATGTTCATGAATGTAAACTTTCATTGTTTCCATCTCGCCATTTTGCAACTTGACATTATTTTGACATAGATCCATATATATATATATATATATATATATATATATATATATACATATATAATACATATATGTGTGTGTGTAATATATATATATATATATATATATATATATATATATATACACATATATAATACATATATGTGTGTGTGTAATATATATATATATATATATATATATATATATATATATATATATATATATATATGTATATATATAGATCTATGTCAGATGATCAAGTTTTGAGAAAGTCAAAATTCATATGGATCATACAAGATGATTCATATGATCGAGTTTCCAAAGTCTCAAACATCAAAAAAAAAAATGACTTTTTTTAATATTATGCAGGGGGCAAATCCACCCCCCCCCTCCCTGCAAATTGTATACATCAACTCCGAGACAGCACTACAGTGAAGAAAAGGGTAAATATTGTGATCCTAAGAGTTAAGAGTTTTCAAATACTCAAGCATATGGTTTCAAACATATCAATTGCGAGCTTCTAAAAACTAGATCAGCTGATAGGGTTTATATATATATATATATATATATATATATGTATATATATATATATATGTGTGTGTACAGATATAGATATATAGCTTAATCAGTAAAAGGCAAGGGAAGACTGTATAAATAAAAGAGGATCCAAGTATTCCACAGAGAAAAGCACCCTGAACAGTTGTAATTTTAGCACTTTTGTTCCTTTAGCATTAGAAATTGACTTGTACAGGCCCTAGGGCCAATAGCCTAGTACCTACCTATGAACCTATGAACCTATGAACTTAAATAATAAAGGAACAAATGTGCTAAAATTATAACTGTTCAGCGTGCGTTTCTCTGTGGAATATTTTGATATATATATATATATATATATATATATATATATATATATATATATATATAAATATAAAATATAGATATATAGATATAGATAGCTATATATGGCTCCACTTCATAATATCGAATTACTGAAAACTCGAACTTCATACGGTCTATACCATATGATCGAGTTTTCAGTAACTCGAAATTAGGAAGTGAAATAAAAAAAAACCCAAACACATCGTTTCTGCAGGGGTGCAAGCCCCCCTGTACCCTCCCTACTTATATATACCATCTCCGTGATCGCACTATAGCAAAGAAACGGGAGATCTCTTGTTCTGCACTTCTGCTTCTGCATATAGCGTGTAACAGGAGATTTCCCTCTTCCCCACTGGAGCGCAATCTCAGAGTTAGTATATTTAAGTAGGGGTTGGAGGATGCAGGGAGGCTTGCACCCCTGCAGAAACGATGTGTTTGGGTTTTTTTTTTTATTACACTTCATAATTTTGAGTTACTGAAAACTTGATCATATAGTCTTGACCATATGAAGTTTGAGTTTTCAATAATTCGACATTTTGAAGTGGAACTAACATATATATATATATATATATATATATATATATATATACATATATACACACACACACACACACACACACACACACACACACACACACACACACATATATATATAAAATCTTATAGTGACAGTATATGTAAGTCTGATTCACAAGACAGTGTCTGCATTGTATTTTTAATTTCAAATGTTTTGGGCTTCTAATACCATGATAGGAATGGACCCCATTGTTAAGTCAGAGGACAAATAAAGTTCATGAAATTAGTCTTGTTTCAGTCTTTGTTGTTATCCAAGACTGCTCTTTTCAGCACCTGCAATTTACCCAGAATCTTCTGCTCCTGTTGTTCATACAGCTTTACATGTATTGATGACATATTTAAGTATGATTGTAAATTATTTGTGGTAGTCCTGTTGCTCCTAGTATATTGGGATTTCTGCCACATTGTTTTCATTTCTGCTTGTAAACCCTGGTATTTTATGACTTTGTGCCGCTTGTTACATAAGACACTATAATTTCAATGATTAATACTACCTCTGTCTTTTTTTTCTTTAACTACTATATCTGGTTTTCTTGCATCTGTTTTTTTAGCATACTGGGTGATCCCATGTGATCCATACTTAAACACTGTCGATAACTATAAGAGAATCATAACATCATTAATTGCGGAATGTTCATTATAGAGAACGTCTTTACAACTTTACCTCCAATGAACTCCGTAGCTGAAATGAGAAGATCAGGTTTTTGATGAGTTGTATCCAAGACTGTCCATAACCTCAGAATAGCAACTTATTTAATTTCAAAGGAAGAAGAGATGAAACCCTCTTTGTATTTTAACCCTAAAACCTCTAAACCCTAATACAAGTTCTAAAATCTCTAAAGAATAACCCTCAGCTCAGGACAAATGCCTGATTAAAGACTTATATTTCCTCTCTGTTGTTGCTGGAAATTTATTAAAGAGCAACACCACAAGAAATCCTTCCAATCCAAAATTAATTGTAAAGGAAGAACCATTCAAGAATCCCCACCAGTTGCTGTGTGGCCCTATCTGCATAAACATCCTCATCTTATGTAACCCAGAGGTGCCTGTTCCATAACTTCCTATGAGCAGGAAGAGAGGACAAGGTAGTTTTCCAAAATAGAAGCTTATTCTGCACCTGTAACATTTCCAGAGTAGGCAGTCGAAGAACCCTCTTACACCCAAACAGGTGTCCCAAAAATGTATATTCCTGCTGTAAAGGACCAAACCCAATGAAAACAAGTTGCCCATTCTTCAAAAGAGAAATAACACAATACAAAAAAATGAAGTATGTAAAAAATAAATAAATGGGATGAGCCAACCAATCCCAGCCTCATCCTAGTTCCAGAAACTGGAAGACCATAGAAAGCAGTAAATAACTCGGGTAGATAAGTAAAAGGCTCAAATAAAGTCTTGCGTTGATAGAGACAAATGGACTTAACCTGAGTTTTGTTAAAAAGGCCTATAATTGTAAACCTGTGGAATTTTGACACGGTAATATTTTATGTTTAACATGAATTGCAAAGCCTTCTTTGCCCTAGTAAACTAAAGCACACAAA
The DNA here is from genome assembly GCF_019279795.1 of Protopterus annectens. NCBI lineage: Eukaryota > Metazoa > Chordata > Ceratodontiformes > Protopteridae > Protopterus > Protopterus annectens. The sequence goes on along the minus strand of NC_056728.1, from coordinate 212,480,636 downwards.
TGCTGCACATTCACACCCAAAGGTCGAAGAACTGTCTTTCATAAGACTGATCAAATGAAATACTGGGCCTGGCCCTAATATGACCCAGTGGTTTTGGTACAGTTAGTGTCTATGAAAAACCAGTAGAAGGACAGTGAAAAATTGCCTGCATAACATTTGTTGCTATGTCATATCACAGTTTCTGGAACAGTTTGTGAAAGAGATTTATTATTTATTTATCATTTGTTGACCGGGAAAGTCCGACTAGGTTCCACAGAGCCAGTTTTCAGCGGAGGCCCGGGGAGAAATGCTCCAGATGCATGTCTTTGGAATGGAGATGATAATAATGATGAAATACCATGAAAATAAACAATTCATACCATATGCTTTCAGTTCCTCAGTAACACTGTCTACAACATCCTAGAGGATAATGAAGCAGCCAAAGAGGAATCTTCTGATATTGTGTGACACAAATGAGAATCCAACACTCCTGAGGACAAGATGGTATGTAGAAAATGAGGCTGACACATACCTAACAAGATCATATGACCTAAGTGAACTGTTTGAAAATTGCCCATGGTATTACGTGAACCTTTAGCCTCCACCAAGGAATGGACTACTGCTTCACAAAAAATAGCATGACACATAGCAAAAATTCACCTCAGTAATACAGTAACCTTGAAGACAAAAAAATAGGAAAAAGAACATCTAGGAATAACAAGAGATGAAAAGAAAACAGAGACTATTCAACACCAGAAAGCAGAACCAAGTAACTCTTCAACCCCTGTCTCACCCTTCTACCAAAGGCAAAGCAACATCAAGATATGCCTGTGAAAAAAGCCTGTTGTGCAAGACTTCATGACACCTGGCCTTCCATGTAAACCATAATGCAAACAGTAAAAACAAAAATAAAACAGTAGAATTAATGTGGGGAGACCAAAATGACCCATAATCACCAAGCAATATTAGATAAATTAAGAGGAAACAAAAATAAACCAAATCCCCACTTGACAGCATCACAAAAACCAAGTGTCCATGATCAAAAAAAGGAAAACATGTTTATGGATTTTGAGCAGGTTACAATCTTTTCTCTTACAGAACATTTCTTGCAGTGGCCTTCACTGTCAAGTTGTGCAAAGAGCAAACATAAATGTATTCACTCTGTCATGTCATCTCATGATGCAATCAAGCTCTTTCATGTAAACCTACCACCTGCCAAGGAATACGACCCATCTAAACATCTACATAATAGGTGTGTAGAATAACAGGTGTGTTGTACCTTTAAGAAGCATTTCCAAGATCTGTGTGTGCATATATTTATTTTATTTATTTATTTAAATTTGTTAACTGGGACAGTCCGACTGGACCAGGTCCATTTACAGCAGAGGGCCGGGGAGAAAAGCTCCACATATACTAACAAAAATACTAGAATTTGATGCATAGTAGTAAAAACTGATAACACATTATAACAGCAAAAATCCAGCTAGTAAGACAGAAATTTAAAACAGACAGGATAAACTCAGCACTTGAACAGACTAAATACATTTAACATTGAGAGTCATGACATACATCATATTAAAATGAAGTACCTATATTAAAGGGATAAACAACTGTAGCATTTACATTAGTCAAATAATAAGCCTTTCAACTTTCCACAGAGCTTAGGCTGTGTTTTTAGGTTATGCATGGGCAAAGCCAGGTGCTTATGAGATGTGATTTTAAAGAGTTCTTGAAGTGTGAGGTGGTGGGGATAGAGGTCAGTGATGGGGGGAGGTTGTTCCAGTTTCTAGCAACAGTGTGGGAGAATAGTGCTTTTCCAGCAGTGTTGTTAGCCCTAGAGATGCATAGAAGTGATTTGTCACTAGAGTGGAATGTATGATTTGTTGCATAGTAGGTAAGTAGTTGACTTAGTGATGGGGTTTTATCAGGATACTACAGAATGTTATAGGCAATAACCAGTTGGTGGTAATTTAGTCCCTTAGAGCTAGACAATGATGGGATCTGAAGGTGGCATTTTTAGCAAATTTGTCAATATTATTATAGGTTCATAGGCCAGTACTAGGCTAACTGCTCTTGTGAGCCATTTTAAGCCTAACCAGTTATCCCCTGTGAGATTCAAACCCTGTACTTTGTGTTTGTAAGGCAAGCACCTTAACCATTAGGCCACCCTCCCAACCCCTCAGTTACCATGACTTAAGTTTGTCAAGGTCAAGTCTTCTGATATAGATAAGAATTGGTGCTGCATACATTAGTATGGACAAAAGGTGAGTTTGGGCTAGGGTGAGCCATGCTTCATCTGAGAGGAAGTTTTTGTGTCTGTATAATGAGCCCATTTTTTGTGAACCTTTTTGATGGTTTGAGAGATAGGACATCAAAGAGAAGGTTTTTGTTGATCACAACACCGAGGAGTTTGGTATGGGCAGGAGGAGAAATGATAGTACCATTTTTGGAAGTAATAGAAAAGGAAAGAGGAGCAGACTTTGATTGTTGGTGGTAACTAGTAAAGCAATTTAGTTTTATTAGGGTTAAGGAGGAGTTGGATATTTGTGATCCAACTTTCCACAGAGCTAAAGGATTCCTGGGTCTGTTGTTGGAGAGTGGAAAGAGATGGGGCTGAGCAGATTAAAGTCAAATCATCTACGTACTGTGCGAGTGTGGCATACTGGGTGGAGGTATGTAGATTGTTAGTGTAGATAGAAAAGAGAAGTGGGCCCAGTACTGAGCCTTGTGGTATGCCTATGAAGGCTGAAAGTAGAGGAGGGCACTATCAGCTAGACAGTTCTTGAACCAGGCAACAGTAGAAGGGGCAAAGGATAGGGACGCTAGTGAATCTAATAGTAGGGGGTGTGAGACCATATCAAATACTTTGGATAGATCCAAAAATATTGCAGATGTATAGTTATAGTCATTTCTGTGTTGGATTACTAGACTGGTAAATGAGAGAAGAGCAGTAGTTGTACTGTGGTGTGGCCGGAACCCGTGTTGTGTGGTGGAGAGGACTTTAAGTGTGTTCGGGAAATACATGACTTGACAGTGAATACACTTCTCTAGCAGCTTGGAGAGGGGAGACAGAATAGCTGTAGGACAGTAATTAGAGAAGTCATAGGAATTACCACCTTTATGTAGAGGAATAATGTAAGACACTTTCCACAGTTGAGGGATGTAGGATTCTTTTATGGAGCGGTTTATGAGGATAGAAATGGAGTAGGATAATGATTCTGTGGTAAGTTTTAGGAAGTTGGCAGGTAGATTATCAGCTGCAAGGGTGGCAGGGTTTAATTTCAAAAGTAGCTTTTTAATTTTGGAGGTGGGAACAGGTGAGAGAGTAAAGGGGGGGGTGTTATCTAGACACTTAGCTAGGATATGTGGAGGGTTGTTTTTGGACAATTGGCTGGATCATGCCATTATGGATTCTGCAAAGTGGTGATTAAATTGAGAGGCTATGCCCATGTTGTCATTGGTGGAGTTGGGAGCTGGAGTAGTAGTTTTGCATGGTTTAATTAGGGAGTTGATAGCTTGCCGAAACTTTTGAGGATTATTTAAGTGTTTTGTTAGTACAGTAATAAAGTAGTTCTGTTTATCAAGTTTAGTTTGTATTTTGACATGATTCCTAACCTGTTGATAGTGTTGTTAGGCTTGGATGGTATTATCCCTCTTCCAGATTTTCCAGGCCTTATCTCTGGACTTCACTATGGCTTTTGTGTCCCTACTTAGCCATGGTGCATAATTAGTCTTAACTTTAATTTTCCTGATAGGGATGAGTCTATTAAGGACATCAATGAAGGTGCTATTAAAGTAGTCAACTGCCTGATCTAAACCAAGGGAAAGTAGTGGCTCCCAGTTACATTGTTTTAAAATATAAATACCAAGCAAGTGTTAGCTTCAGTGACATTTTGAAGGTGCCAGAATGTTAACATCTATGTGCATGATAGCTAGTTTGCTTATAAGTTAAAGGGTTTACTATTACAAGGTCGAACGGCACTCCTTCGACTGTACTATAGTTGACAACAGAAGGTCAAAACTGATAATCGCGAACTTAAACAAACAATCTAGGAATGGGTTTCAACATGGGTCGAGGTAGGGGAGATGTTTGTAGTTCAGAATAATACGAACACCTACCTCAACCCATGTTAACACCGTTCCTAGATTGATTTGTTGACTTCGACATTCGACATTTACGACCTTCCGTTGTCGACTATAGTACAGTCGAAGGAGTGCCGTTCGACCTTGTAATAATAAACCAGTTAAAATTACTTAACCTCATTTATGATGTGTTTGCATACAATAAAGCTGCTTGAACAAGAACCCACAATGCTCGCTTGTTTTATCCTGACCTGACGAGTGACATGGTGTCAGAACTGGGATTGCAAAGGCTATTCTTCAGACCCACAAGCTGCAAAGAGAATGGCGAAGGCAACTAAAAGAACTGAGTGCAAAAAAGGGCCAGAAACAAGTTAAAGGTAAAAAGAACACAAATTATTTATTTACTAAAAGAGGTTAAACAGAGCATTACAAGGGCACAAAACGTATTGTTAAGAAAACGAATAGCACAGAAATGTTTATTAAGCAAATGAGAAATATAAAAGAGCTCATTAATCAGACAAAATGTTTGAAACCAAGCTATTTGATAAAACGAGCATTAGAAAAGTACATAAAGGGTTCAGAATTACCTCAGAATTGTAAAACGAGCATGTTTAAAGTAAGACAAGCATGTTTAGAGTTAAAATGAGCAAATGGGCATGAACACAGATTAAATGAGCAATCAAATATAACACAAGGGCATAAAAGCCACATTAAGAGATTCAATGATTGGAACAACTATAATAGAAAGGGTAGAAAAGGGCACATTAAGTATAAATAAAGCAAAGCCAAATGCATGTGTTTTGGGCACAAATTACTACTTCGTACTGATTGAATCCTTGAACAGCATAACTAGAGTTGTTTGAGGTATCTCAAAGTGTGTAAAAGTGCTTACACTGTGTGCTTATTGCTGTGCATTTATTCTGAAGAGTTTGTTGTGTGCAATGTGAAACTTTTTAGTGAGGTGCAGTCAAGTGCAGTCATTTTGAAAAGTTTCTTGTGCCTGGGTGTGTCTGTTCACAGACTGTCACCATTACAGAGTGTCTCTCGCACTATACAGAGTTGTTTGGCAAAGTCCAGCCATTTTGGGGAAATTCCAGTGTGCTGTGTTCTGTTTATTTGCAAAGTGCAGTTATTTTGAGGTGTTTTTCACTCTGAGCTTCTCCTGCCCAATGCATTCATAAATTGCAATTACGGTGCCATTACTTTGAAATGGTTTATTCGTAAAGTGCCATTACTTTGAGATAGCTTATTCACAAATTGCAGTTATTTAGAAACAGTTCATTCATAAAGCACCATTACTTCGAGATAGTTTATTCACAAAGTACAGTTACTTTGAAGTGTTTCTTACCCTCACCTTCTATTGCTCAGTTTATTCGCACCGTGCAGTTGTTCTAAATGTTTCTTAAAATGATGATAAATGACTTTGGTGGTAAAATGTTGATAAATGGCTTTGGCATTAAAGCGATTACAAGATAAAGGCTTGTACAGTAAAATGTATTTATTTCCAGTTTGATTACCGAGAAAGTCCACTGGGCCCAAGTGCGCCCATTTTCAGTGGAGGCCCAGGGAGAAAAGCTCCATAATATATAATACAGTAAGGATACAAAAGTATAAAAGGTACAGTATATAGTACAGTTTACAAATATGTACATTCAATATCAAGCATGATCAACAAAGTTAATTTTGATATATCTGATGGCTGTACTGTACAGATTCATTTGAAACATACATTCTTACATTTGAAGTGTGGAAACACTTTACATACATTCATTTAAAGTAAGTATGGAAACACTTTACATGCACTCATTTAAAGTAATATGCTATTTACAGTATTTGCAAAAGTGAAATAAAATAATGATGATAAATAACTTTAGCATTAAAGCCTTTACAAGATAAACGGCTTGTATAGTGAAATAATTTCAAGCTAAGTGGGTTTTACACTGAAGAGATTTCGAAGTGTCACAGTGCCCAGGAAACTTATTTTGTGAAATTCAGTTATACAAAGGCTCATTATGTTGTTACAAGTACTGGCATATATTTCAAGCACATGTATACGTGTATGTACAGGTGTGTGTGTGTTTGTGCATATTTCCAAGAGTTTTAATTGAGATATGTCAAAATGGCAGATGAATTTCGCAAGCCACAACCACTTGTGTTTGATCAGAATATTGCAGAGAATTAGCGAATATTTGTGCAAGAATATAATATATTTATACAAGCAGCTTATTCTGATAAAGATGCATGTACCAGGGCGTTCATTGTGCTGAATCTAGCAGGGTGAGAGGCCGCTGAAAAGGAGCATTCATTTGTCTATGCACCAGCAGTGTATAAAGGTGAAGGAGAAACTCGTGTTCTTGTGCAGGCTGAATCAAGGGAAGACCCAGAGTGTTTAAAGCACAAATTCAAAGAAATGTGCAACCCCCACACTAATGTTACACTAGAGAGACGTGTTTTGCAAGAGAGATCAAGAGCAAGGGGAAACTTTTGCAGCTTATATTACTGACCTGAGAAACAAAGCTAAAATGTGTAGGTTGGGTGATTTAAAGGATGAATTAATAAAGGATAGACTCATGTGTGGTATTAATGATGCTGCTGTGAGAAAGATTTTCCTTCGTGACAGTGATTTAATGCCACTGAGATTTGTCCAATTCATGAAGTTACAGAAAGGCACACAACTATGTTTGCTAGTGATAAGAGCATTATTTCAGTTGGCTCCAGAGCTCATGCAGAGAGCATGCAACATGTTACAGGCAAAAGCAGACCTAAGCACGTGGCAGCAGCAGCCTCTGCAGGACTTCCAGGTAAAACCCGTAGTCTTCTAGCACATTCCAAGAACAGTTTAGTCAAAGGAGCATGCCCAGTGCAGAATTAAGGATATCTAGTGCAAAACAAACTTTGTTCAGTACAGCATAAGAGTAAATCAGCAAAACCCAAATCAAGCTTTATTGTAAACTGTCGCAGTTGTGGTGCCAATCATGAATCCAGAAGAGAAAAGTGCATAGCATTTGGCCAGCAATGTCATAAGTGTAAGAAATGGAACCATTTTCAAAGATTTTGTAAATTGAGTAAGCCTCACACAGTTACAAAGAAGAGTTACTCCAAAAAGTAAGTTGATAGATAGACCTGCAACAGTCTGCTTTCTATGTAAATGGTGTGTCAGTAATTGGTGAAAAGGCTGATGCAGTAGATTTATTGGTGAGCAATTAAGTGTTTTGTCCTGTCTGGATCTATGGTAAATCCACCGAGCTTAAAGTAGACATTGGTTCAAAGTGTAATGTCATGTCTGCAGATACTTTTGCAAGGGTCAGAGCTGGTGAACAACTAAATGTGACTAGCTGTACGAAACTTATAGGTTATGGAGGTGAAGAAATTCAAACCGAAGGTTCAGTACTGCTTTCATGTTATGTGGCTAAGAGCTGTTATAGCCTATTGTTCTATGTGGTTCGAAGAACTGTGCAGCCATTACTGGGTCTCAGAGACAGTTTGAAAAAGTATCTGCTTTCTTTTACCAAAGACGTTCATCAGATAAGCACATGTCCTAGTTCCAGCTTCACAAATACTATTTTTTCAGAGTATGCTGATGTTTTCGATGACAGATTGGGCAAACGTCCAGTTGTGTATTCCATGAAATTAGACCGAGAAATCAATCCAGTGGTCAGACCAGCAAGAAGAGTTCTGAAAGCTATGCAGCATAAGGTCAAAGCTCAGCTGGACAAAATGGTGCAACAGAGTGTAATTTGTCCAGTTACAGAACCTACTGAATGGGTGTCATCCATGGTAGCAACTCATAAAAAAGGCTCAGATGAAATCAGAATATGTATTGACTCAAGAGATTTGAACAAAGCATTGAAGAGACCATATCTTCCAATGCGTACAGTCAAAGAGGTTGCAGCCATGATACTGAATGCCACTATTTTTTGTGTCTTCGATGCAAAGAGTTTGTTTTGGCAAGTGATGCTTGATCACAAATCTTCATTACAGACTACATTCAGTACCCCATTTGGAAGATGCAGATTCCTCAGAATGCCATTTGGAATAAATTCTGCAAGTGAAGTCTTTCAGCATGCAATGAAGCAAATTTTTTCGGGTTATCCTTCTGCCATAATAGTAGATGATATATTAGTCGGAGGCAATGGTGAGGCAGAGCATGACAGAAATCTTAAGAGTTCTACACAAAGCATGTGAAGTGAACTTAAAGCTCAATCCTCTGAAGTGCAAATTCAGACTACCAGAACCTACATATGTAGGTCATCTGTTTACAAGTATGGGCTTGAGACTAGACCTGTAAAAGCAAGCAACCATTCTTGAAATGCCAGCACCAGATAATGTGCAAGCTCTACAATGTTTTTTTGGTATGGTCAATTACTTAAGCAAGTTTATACCAGACTTTAATGAGGTGACAGCACCTTTGAGAGAGCTTACATGTAAAAATGTTACTTGGTCATGGCTAGACCAGCACCAGACAGTATTTGAAGTTCTTAAGCAGAAAATTGATACCCCATCAACATTAAGATACTATGATGTCAACAAACCAGTAACTATTTCCTGTGATGCTTCAAAATTTGGTTTAGATGCAGTTATTCTTCAAAAAGGCAAGCCAGTAGCCTACGCATTTAGAACACTTACCCAAACTGAGATGCAGTATGCTCAAACTGAGAGAAGACTTTTGGCAATAGTCTTTGCATATTCCAAGTTTCATGATTATATCTATGGTCGAGAAACCAGATTGAAACTGATCATCAACCTTTAGTTAGTATTTTAGAGAAGCCTATGCATTCAGCTCCAGCGAGATTGCAAAGAATGATGCTCAAATCACAAAAGTACAACTTCAAAATGGTCTATATGAAAGGCAAACTTCTTTATTTGGCTGATATCTTATCCAGAATGCCTAGAAATCCAATGGAACAGCTTCACTCAGAGAATTTTGACTTTGATGTCATGGAAGTACATATTTTTTCTACCACAAGACTTGATGACCCACGAGATCATACAATAACTGATCCAATTTTGCAGAAGCTCAGTTACTATATTAGTGTTGGATGGTCGCCACAGCAATCCAGTGTACCACCAGAAGTGCAATCTTACTTTCCTTACAGAGATGAGTTGTTGATGGAAGATGGCATTATTTTCAAAGGTCCTAAAATTGTTGTTCCTGCTTCCTTACAGCAAGAATCTATCCAGATTTTGCATCGTGGTCACCTGGGTTCCAAATTTACTAAGATAAGAGCGAGAGGACTAGTATTTTGGAGTTCTCTAGCGAAAGACATTGATGAAATACTTTCTTCCTGTTCAGTATGTAATAGTACTAAAGTGCATTTGCAAAGAGAGCCACTTCAGCTAATTCAAATTACTGGCTAAGTCAAATTCCTGCTCTACCTTGGTGAATTGTAGCTACTGACATATTCAAGTGGAACAATCAACATTACTTAGTACTGGTAGACTCTTATTCAAATTGGTTTGAGATCGACCTACTACCTAATTTAACTTCTACTACAGTCATTACTAAGTTGAAACACCATTTCATAGTCCATAGCAGTCCACAGAAATTACTCTCTGACAATGGTATGCAATTCACCAGTCAATTGTTTCAGAAATTTGCCAGAAAATGGGACTTTGTACATGTTACTAGTCGTCCAGAGTATCCACAATCTAATGGACTTGCTGAACATGCAGTACAGAGTGCACAGCAATTACATGAAAAGTCAAAGTGTGATAAGACTGATGTTTTTTTTGAATTTACTCAATCTCAGAAACATACCCTGTGATGATATACTTGACTCACCTGCTCAGAGACTTCTATCTAGGCAAACCAGAACAACATTGCCTATCAGTTCTAGTTTATTGAGGCCTAAAGCTAAGAACAACAAAGCCATCAAAGCCCAGTTATCTAGAAAGTGTTCTTTCCAAACATCCAGCTATGAGAAATCGAACAAATTTCTTCATCCATTGAAAAAAGGAGAGACATTGAGGATACAAACAGCAAAATATTTTGACTGGATTGGTTAAGAAATGAGTATTTGTGCCAAGATCTATTTTGTTAACTCCTAAGGTGTGGAGTATAGGAGAAATCACAAACATCTTCCTGTAGCAGAACCAGTATCGCAAAATCATACCTGTGATAAAGACTCTGACTTTCAGAGCAATCCAGATGATACTCCTGTTCCAGAACATGTCTTGACTCCTGATACTGTTCCTAAGATTCAATAGTCACCAGAGACAATCCCAGTTGCTACACCAAATCCCAAATTTTGTCACACGATATGGTCATATTTCAAAGCCTCGTGTGAAATACATAGCAACTTGGACATAGTTGTGTATATGTATCTAGCTTTGTACAATTCCATGATGAGAATCATTTCTATGTAAATTGCATATTCATCACTATCAGTGACAATGCCTAACTTATTTTCTCAAAGAGGGAGGATGTAGAATAACAGGTGTGCTGTACCTTTAAGAAGAATTTCCAAGATCTGTGTGTGCATATAAATACCAAGCATGCGTTAGCTTCAGTGCCATTTTGAAGATGCAGCCAAAATGTTTACATCCATGTGCATGATAGCTAGTTTGTTTATAAGTTAAAGTTACTTAACCTCATTTACGATGTGTTTGCATAAAATAAAGCTGCTTGAGCAAGAACCCACGATGCTCGCTTGTTTTATCCTGACCTGGCGAGTGACAAGGTGGACATACTTTGCTTATACCAAGAGTCTCGTGGAGTCAAGAAGGGTCACCAAAGAGGTTTTCTAGAAAAATAGTCTATTTTGTATCTTTCCAAGTTCCACTCATGGTACCCAAATGTTCCTCTTACCAGCAAGACAGCTGTCCCAGAGCTGGCTATTTCTTGGTAAATAAGGAGGAAGTTTTAGTGCGCAAGTGCTGATGAAGACAGAAAAAGTAACAATGAATGTAACATTTATTTATTTATTTATTTATTTATTTATTTATTTATTTATTTATTTATTGCATTTGCTGACTGGGAAAGTCTCTGGGCCTATGAAGAGCCCATTTTCAGTGGAGACCAGAGGAGAAAAGCTCCTCAATGTACATAGCAAAACAAAACTCTTTATACAATAGACCACAGAGTACAAAAAAAACATAAATGGTACAAACCTATTCTTTCTTTATTATGAGTATTGAATAAAATTAAATATTTAATGGGGTTTAACTTGGATCCCTTACAAAATTGAAAAAGTAACAAAAGTAAACTAGTTTCCTGTAGATTTGGATAGAAAACACTAGCCATATTGCTAAAGAGGCTAAGCAAGCATCTGCAATTAAATAAGCTTAGGTTCATAAGTTCTATTACAGTGCTGAGGCCTAATGGCCAACTAGGAACACTAATTCCTTTAAATAAGGCATAAACATCTTATTTGTTTTCCAGGTATCCAAAGGTTTTTTAAAGTTTTCTTTAATATTCTTATTCTCTTTGAAAAAAGACAAGGAAAAAGGTCTCCCAGAAGGCCAGCTTATGAGTAGCTTTAGAAAAAAAAAAGTGCATCCCATCACTCATTTATCATGGCCTACCCACCAAAGGGAAGACCTGAAATAAATGCACCCTGATCGAAAGAGATATAATTTTGAATACCTGAAACAAACCTAAAGTACAAACAACTATATCCTACACACTTCCTAATGTTTACAAATAAACCTATGATGTGTAATAGAGAAAGAAAATGCAAACACCAGACTCTTTCCTCAGCAAAGATTGTTAAATCATCCAAATAAACCCTAAAGCAGGGCAGTAGCACTCCCTATATGAGAGACACCACTGTGGAAGATGAAGCATATGCAAATTCTGATGGACTGCAGCCCCACGACCAATGAGTAAAGGTAATTAGTAAGGGAACACTCTTGATGCACCTCATTCCTTATAGCCAGACAATCCCAACTCCATCCATTGACCACTGCATTTACAGAATTATTGAAATATGATGAAAAGCATTGCCAAAACCATATGCGTGTGAGACAGAAAATAGTTGAGAGTGACTGACATTGTCAAAAGTTTTTAAAATGTCACAGGAAAGGACTAAGGGGCAGGAAGAAGAGAGGGACATTCTTAAGATTAATTCTTACAGATATATCAATACTTTTTGAATTGCCCTGTCTGATATCTCATATCTCATAAAATCCAGGTCCTACCAAAAACCCCATCTTAACATGCATATAGCTGATACTGATTGCCAGTTATAGAAATGATGATGGTCCCCCTTCTTCTGGATAAGAAACTATAATAAACAAGCGAGGCTAATTAATACTCCCTCTAGCCGTTGATTAAACATTGAACTAATAGAAGCTTTTGTCCCTTTGAGTTGCATTAGTAGCATGTATAAGGATGGCCATCCAAGTCAGAAATGCTGTAAACATTAACCAAAGTCAATGCATGATCAATTTCCACTAAGGATATAAGGTTTTCCAATTCCCGTCTCTCTCTCTCTCTCTCAGATCAGTTTCCTGGAGATTAGATGCTACTATATTCAGAGTACCTACTTACTCCATTAAGATTAGTCAAATAAGTCTGAACAGCACTCAAGATTCCAGCCTTATCCATAACTTCAACCCAAGAAGAATCAACCAAGTTACCAGTGATATTTTCTTTGCAGAGAACCTGCCAGCCAGCCTAAGCCACATACCAGAAATTCTTGATGATATAGGATCTGCCATATTTGCATGAAATTCTCCACATGAAGATTTCAAAGCACTCAAAAATTTTCCATACCCTAGGTTGTAAGAGAAGATAAAGTAAGCCTAATATGAAGACAAGACTGGTAACTTTCTTCAAACATGACTTTAAAGTGGCCCCACGAAGCTGAAAAGTAATTCTGGAAATCTGGCAAAGAGAAGTGGTCTTCTTATAGCTCTTTATAGCAGAAAGGCAGGCAACAGAGGCAGTCCGGGAAGCACTGACCCTACACATGTTTTAGATGTTCCAAATGTGATAAGTAGCACCCAGTGGTCAATGAATCCCCTAAAGACCCCAACTGTTATTACTTCATTTATTTATTTATTTATTAATTGTCATTTGTTAACTGGGTTGGTCCACCTGAGCCAAAGGCTCATTTTCAGTGGAGACCCGAGGAGAAAAGCTCCAATTACAATTACAGACATGTCAAAAACAGTAATTAATACATAGACTAAACATTACAACAGTAATATTGACAAGAAGCATTTACATAAAATAAAATCAACAAATACAATATATTTATATATAAATTTCAAAAAAATCCAATACAATTTCAGCAGGATAATCCCCGAGTAGGAATATTTACAAGAACCTGATTGTAGATATAATGTAAAGAAGAGCAAGAAAGAAAGGCAGATAAAACGCAAGAAAAATGTAGGGTAATCAAAAGTAGCATTTAGGAAAAAATCAGAGATCAGGTCAGAGCTTGGCAAGGGCAGGATCAGGTCTTAAGAAGGTAGGGTTTGAGTTGTAGTTTGAAATGGAACTGATGGGGGATACTTCTTATTTAAGTGAAAGGGAGTTCCAGGTGTGAGCTACAGAGTATTTATATAGGGACTTACTGATATTTTTTGACGGTTTGTAAATATGAAGAAGATGCTTGTCAGATGTACGAAGTTGATGTTGGGGGTTATATAGAGATACAAAATTAGAGATGGAGGGACAGGAAGTGGGATTATAAAGAACTGAGTGTGTGATAAGCATTTGAGAAAGAAACAACTGTTTAGGGAATTCAGGCCATTGTAATGATTTAAGGGCGGGGCAGTGGTGGGATTTGTAAGGGAGATTAGAGGCGAATCTAGCTATTTTATTATATGTTTGCTCTAGTTTAGAGAGAAGTGAAGACTGAAGGTTAGTAAAAACTGAAGCTGCATACAAAAGACAGGGTAATAGGAGAGACAGGGCCAGGGAATGTTTGGTGGAGGGTGAAAGCAGTCTGTGGTTACGCTACAGGAGACCAAGTTTCTGGTGTTTTTTTTTATGCAATGAGGGATATGTATGTTGAATTTTAATTCATCGTCAATTATAACATCAAGTAATTTAGTATGGGGTTCTGGTCTGATAGTGGTATTATTGAGGGAGGTAATAGACAAAGTGGATTTGTGTGTTGCCAGTGTTTTAGGAAGGAAAAGTAGAAGTTTATTTTTTTTTTGATTTAGAATTAGTTGATTATCAGTGAGACAGGTTTCGATGGATGTAAAAGTGTCTTGGGTAAGAGCAAGGAGTTATGGGATGCTGTGGGCAGTGGTGATAAGGGTCGAGTCATCGGCATATTGTAAGAGTGTGGAGAGGTTGGTAGCAGAGGATAAACTGTTGGTAAAAATATTGAACAAGAGAGGACCCAATATTTTACCTTGGGGGACACCGGTGTTAACAGGAAGAAACAGGGAGGTGACAGTTTTCTAGCATATAGATTGTTTTCTATTAGATAAGTAGCTATAAAACAGCTTAAAGAGGGGGTAGAGAGTGGTCAGAGAGTTTAGTTCTCATTTTAGAGTGAGAGACAGTATCAAACGCTTTGGAGAGGTCGAGGAGTAAGCAGGAAACTAGTAGGTTGTTGTCACGGGCTTCTGCAACTGTTTGGGTGAATGAGAGTAGAGCTGTTGATGTACTGTGGTGGGGTCTGAAGCCATGTTCGGTGGGAGTAAGAAGGTTATTAGCTAGCAGGTGTTTAAGTAGCTGAGTGTGCACACACTTTTCTAGAATTTTGGAAAGGGGGGGATAGTATAGCAATAGGACGATAGTTGGATGGGTCAGTGGAGTTTCCTCCTTTGTGAAGAGGGATTGTGTAAAAAGATTTCCATACATCTGGGACAAGAGATTCAGTAACAGAATGAGTAATAAGGATAGAGACAGGGTAAGCGATAGCACTGGCAGCAATTTTAAGAAAGTAGGAAGGTAGATTGTCAACAGAAGGAGAGCAGGGCTTAAGTTTATTTAGTTGGGATTTGACGAAGGCAATGGGAACTGGTTGTAGGGAGAATGTATTGGAGGAAGGAGGACTGGGATGTAAAGGTAGAGAGGAGACAGTAAAGCTATTTGGATTGGTTCAATAAAATAATTATTTAGAAGAGCAGCAGTCCCTGAGGCAGTATTGAGAGGGAACAGGTTGGGGGTAGGAGGATTACCAGGGAGAAGGATATTATTTATGGTAGACCAAAATTTTTTAGGGGTGTTATGTGGGCTACTTTGGTTGGTGGCAAACAATATTTTTTTGTCTCTGGTAACTGTTTTTTTTACACATAATTCTAAGTTCCTTGTAGCTTTGGAGTAAGGGAGGAGTTTTATTTCTGGCCCAAGTTTTCCAGGCAGCATCCCTCAGATGCATGATAAAGCATGTTTGCTAAGTTAACCAGGGAGCACATTTTGATTTTACCCTGATTTTTCTGGAAGGTTATGACCTCTGCCAGGTCTGGAGGAAAATAAAAAAAAATCAAAAGTATATACAGTCCTTCTAGAATATGTAAAATCAATGTTACTTGTAAGCCAAGATGTCCAAGGAGACCATATCTAAGCACAGCTCGATATCCCACTCTTGTTTTAGGCCTAGCCTCATGCATGTGAAACAGCAATCATAGCACATTGGAGCATAGAAATAGATAAGGTGCATCATGTGCCCTTGAACTGGTATCCCTAAGAAAAGCATAAAATGCCTTATACAGCAACAAAATGCTAGACTTGGGGTCACCTCCCAAATAATATGAGTTATGCATCCAAAGTGTGTCCCATTGTAACTGCTGAGTTGCTGTTAATTGTCCCATAAAAAGCAAATACATTTATATCATAAGAGTGAAAGAGTTATTACTCAGTCAGGAATGTGCATATCATGAAGCCTTCAAATCAGTCCAGTGACATTGCAAAATAAAAATAGAAAACGTAACCATTTCACATTAGCTGTTTGGAAAGATGGGACTTAACTCTTGGTGTCTTACAATATGGCACATGCCAGCTAGATGAGGTATTATCCTCCAGAACATCATCCTGACTGTTTAACACATCATCGTACATCTAGATCAGATATTATCCTCCAGAACCGCATCCTGACTGTCTAACTCATCACGGCACAGTGGTGCAGCGGTTGCATTGTCAGCTCACAGCAAAAGGTTCTCTGGTTCGATTCTCAGCTGGGGTGCCATCTGTGTGGAGTCTGCATGTCCTCCCTGCATCCATTTTGGTTTCCTCCCACATTACAAAGACATGCATCTGGAGCATTTCTCCCTGGGCCTCTTCTGAAAATTGTCTTTGTTCGAAGTCGGACTTTCCCAGTAAACAAACGTTAAATAAATAAATAAATAAAATTTAAAAAACATTATTGTGCATCTAGATCAGGTATTATCCTCCAGAACATCATCCTGACTGTCTAACACATCATCATTCATCTAGATCAGGTATGATATATACTTCAGGATATCATCCTGACTGTCTAACACATCATTGTACATCTAGATCAGGTATTATCCCTCAGGACATCATTCTGATGGTCTAATACATTATCCTATATCTAGATCTGGTATTATCTTTCAAGACATCATCCTAATTCTCATGGCTTTCTGATACATCCTCCATCACAACATTCTTCTGAAAATGAGCAAGGATGAATGTTCTGTCTGTGGCCCAGAGGGTCCAGGCTTTACATCCATATCTGTCACCAGGGTAGTGGTCTTAACTTTTGAAACATTATCCTGTCCTGCCTGTCCCACAGCATCAGAAAGGGCATCCTTACCAGTAGTAACTACAAGAGGTGCATTAACTGAAAGGCCACCAAAGGCAATAGTTACAGATGCATCCAGACTAGAAGTACCTCTTTAAGTCATGAGGATAAATCAGAGAAAACCTCCACACAATGTGCCCACCTGTGTGGATGAGCACAATAATGACATCTGGAAGAGCAATCTCTTGTGACAGTCTTTCTCCCCACAATGGAAACTGCATATGACGCTATTCCACTGAATGGCACAAGCAACCACAAAAAGATAAGTTTTGGGCTGGCCAGGGTAACAAAGCACTCCACTCTGCCCAGCCACTTGATGTTCCCCTGCCAAATTTATAACAGCAGAACCACGAAATTTTAAGGAAACTGAGGCCTCCCAACTATTGTTCCATTTTTTCTTGCATTTTTTGACCATTTGTGTTATTCAACGACTGTTTCTGTCTATTTTATAGTGGTATTACCTGTTTTTCCTGTTTTTATAAGCTTTAATTGTTGGTTGCACTTCTTAGTTTAAGTTTGCTTAAAAGTTAAACTACAGGCTAATACACTCAAGTGTAATAGCTTTTGATAGCAGTTAATCGAAAAGCAAAGCATTTATTGTGTTTTCTGTTCTGTCTGTGAAAAAAACTTGAAAAAAAAACAAAAAAATATTCTTGTTCTCCTAACTTTCCTGGCTAGTTTGTTCCAGTGATCAGATTTTGCAGATCCCTGGGCTTTGTCTTGGTTCCTGTACTTCTCCATTTTCTTTGTTTGGTCAGGGGGAAGTTTCTTTACTCACCAGTGGGAGTGGGGAGTACTGAGCTGCCTGTTTGTCCTCAGAGGAGTGGTTTAAGACAGTAACTTGTAGTTCAGTGGCCATTTTGGGTCATTTCCTGCCTTTTCCAGCCCCTGCTATAAAGCACGCTTTAGCGGAGTTGCCACTAGAGCAGCATCGGGCAGCGCCGGTTTAACAAGGTTAAATTTTTCTGGCTCCATAAAGTCTGTTCTTCATTTTTTCCCTTAGAACTGCTCTACTAGTAACCTAAACAGTATATCCCTTGACTAAAAAGCGCAGCACTTGTTCCTAAAAGTTTTTTTTCTCAAAAAGAAAAAAAGCTCAGCACTTGTCACTTCTATATTATACAAAGTCCCTCACTTGCGAAACCCCCCCAGGAGTACCCACTTCCTTACTAAGTCCTCTCTTATTCAGTCCCATACCTAACTTCTTAATTTTTCTAGCATGTCGAAGGGCCAGATGCTGGCGTCCTCTCCTGCCCAGTTGGTGAATCTGGGAATATTGAGGCAATGTAAAATTGCCTCATGTACACTGACAACCCTCTCCTCCTCCCACATAACACAAATACTTGCGAGAGATGCAGCTATTTAGCCAAACTGGAGGCTGAGCTCTCTCAACTCAGGACTGGCAAGACCAGACAGGAGGAGAAGGCAACTACACACACCACAAAACCAGCCTCACATAATGCTACCACACCACTGAATCAAACACATAAACACACAAAGACATACTCGGAGGATCTGAGTAAAAATTTACCTAAACAGCAGAGGCCTCCAAAGCAGACACCCAAACAACTGCTATCTCAAGACACCCCACAAGCAACACATAAACCACAAAATCAGTGTGTAAAGCAGTCACAGCCCTTAAGGCCAAATACAACACCAAACATACTTGTCATAGGTGACTCCATAGTCAGACACACTGACGTCCCACTCACCAGGCTGAACAAGGAGAGGGTCACAGTAAGCTGCCTATCAGGCGCTAGAATCCGCCACATAACACAAGCACTCGGGTCACTCCACGGCAAGTACAAATATGACACAGTCATTGTCCATGCTGGTGTGAATGACCTGAGACGTACCTCCCTGGACTACATGAAAAGAGACATAGAGGAGCTCTCTGATTATGTAGCCCAGGCAGGTATGACCCTGACCCTGAGCAGTATCCTTCCTTCACCAAGAATGATGCCACAATATAGAGACAAGATGATCAGCTTTAACAATTGGCTTAATGTCTGGTGTCATTTAAAGGGGATCCAGTGTCTGTCTGCCTGGGATGACATGCTTGACAAGCCATGCTGCTTCGCAAGGGACGGCTTGCACCTGTCACCCCTGGGATTCTGGATATTGGCTAAGGCTCTTGCCACCCCCATAGTGCCTTTTTTAGGCAAGGCTCAAATTCTAAACCTACCACCCTAGAAAACAGAAATGGGAAGAAACTGAGGGTAATGCTGCTCAATGCCAGAAGTCTAAATCTCAAAATGCACGCACTCGAGGCCCTTCTCAGTATGGAGAACATCGATGTCTATGCCGTAACTGAAACCTGGTTCAAGGCTCCTGAGAGCACCCCGGCACTATTAGGTTTTACCTCATATCATGCGTTCTGGCCCCAAAACCCGGACCACACCACAAAAGGAGGGTGTATCCATATTCATAAAGGATACCCACACCTCCAGGTTGGTGGCAACGCACAAAGCTTCGGAAACCATCCAGGTGCAACTAACCATAGGCAAAACTGCTCTACAAATTGTAGCATGCTACAGGCCACCCTCTCAAACTCAGGAACCCCACACAGCCTTCCTGAAGACACTGGAGGGTATAAATGTATCTCCAAACACCATCATATTGGGTGACTTCAACTACCCGAATATAGACTGGGAACATTACTCAAGCCCTAACTTTCTAGTCCAACGTTTCCTGGAGTTCATAAATTCAAATGCCATGGAACAGCTAGTCACTGTTCCCATGAAAGGAGAAAATATACTAGATCTCATTATCACAAACATGGGGACAAAATGCTCCACACCGGAAGTATATCCCTCATTGGTGAGATCTGATCATAAACTAATCTCACTGGAAATCCACATCCCGCCCCCACCCCAAACAAAAAAGACCACAGTAAAGAACTTCTCTAAAGCAAACTTCACACTACTCAAGACTGGTGTGGCATCCTTCAAGGCCGCTGAGCCAGTGGAAACCACAACCCAAGCTGCGGAAGCCCTTACAAATGCCTTCTATGAACACCTCCAGGACTGCATGGATCAGGCAATCCCAAATAAAACCAAGACTCTTTCCACAAAGGGCAAACATCCAGTCTGGTGGACCCCAGCCATTAACAAACTTTACAATAAAAGGAGAAAGCTATTACATGCTAGAACAAAATCCATAAAAGGGAAGTCACCCCTGATCGTTATTAGTAAAAAAATACGAGCACTCATAAAATCAACTAAGGCCAATTTTGAGAGAAAAACTGCCATGGATTCAAAGTACAATCATAAGGCCTTTTTCAGCTATGTTAGGAACCTGGGTGGAAACTCCCAGATATGCTCAGAATTAGTCCAAAATGATACAAAAATCACTGAACCCACAGACATTGCCAACATACTGGCAGACAGGTTCAGTGCAAACTTCACCCCCCTCTCCCCCCCTAAAGGAGAGATAACTATCCCAGTGGAGTGTAGCCTCCCAGACATCTCAAATGCGCAGGTGAAAGCTGCTCTCTCTAAAGCTAAAAATACAGCATCAATGGGACCGGATGGTGTCCCCGGCTGTGTGCTACACGAGCTAAATGAGGAATAAAACCCGCACATAAGGCAGCTGTTTAATCTCAGGCTTACCACAGGATACGTGCCCAAGGAGTGGCGTACGGCAACTGTGGTCCCACTCCACAAAGGCGGTTCCTCTACGGACCCTGGTAATTACCGCCCCATAAGCTTAACAAGTCTAGTCTGCAAAGCTATGGAGAGGATCATAATGGAGCTCATAAACAAAGACATAGGGGACTTGCAGACATTGGACCCGACCCAGTTTGGCTTCGTCAAGGGCAGATCATGCCTTTTGGACTTGGTCGACTTCTTCGAAACAGTCACCAAGGCCATTGATGAGGGAAAGGCAGTCCATATAGCCTACCTTGACCTTGCAAAGGCTTTCGACACAATACCCCACTCAGGTATTGTAGAAAAACTTACCAGCTTAAATGTAAACCCATATGTCACAAGATGGGTTGCAAACTGGCTTAAGGACAGAACCCACAGGGTTAGAGTTGCTGGCGCTATGTCAGACTCCAAGCCGGTCACAAGTGGTGTCCCACAGGGCTCGGTCCTTGGCCCCCTATTGTTCGGCATCTGCTTCTCAGAAGTACAGGCCAACATGGGAGGACTTTGGCTGAAAAGTTTGCAGACAACTGCAAACTGGGCGCCATAGTGGAAAGTGCATCGGACACAGATATCCTTCAGAAGGGACTCACGGAAACAGATAGCTGGTGCCAGATCCATGGCCTGAAGTTAAACGCCAAAAAATGTATAGTCATACCCTTCGGGAAAAACAAGGTAACCCCAAGCTACCATATAGGTGGCAATCCACTAAGCACAGAAGAGGTTATCAGGGACCTGGGGACCCAGGTTGACAGTGGCCTTTCTTTTGACACTCACGTTGCTAAAGTGGTTAGAAAGACCTTCTACATTGCCCACCTGATCATGAAGGGATTCACATCCAGATCTAGTGAGGTCATTGTTCCCCTGTACTCTTCACTTATCAGACCAATGATCGAGTACAATGCCCCATTCGGGATGTATCTCACCCAACATCTGCAGCAATTGGAGAGACCCCAAAAGTTCCTCACCAAAAGGATAAAGGGACTCCAAAATCTGTCATATGCTGCCAGATTGAAGAAACTCCAGCTCTATTCAGTCGCATACCGTCTGCTCAGAGGTGACATGTGCCTGACATACAAGGCCATGTCCAACCCGGAATTAATGGACATGCTCCACCTCAAAAATCCAAATCCACCAAAACCACTAGAGCAAGCAACTTAAACCTTAGCACGGATATAAATAGGATGTGCTGGAGGGATAGATTTATCACTCAGAGACTCCCTATGCTGTGGAATAAAATCCCGGTCCATGTGAGGCAGAGCACCTCGCTGGCTCTGTTCAAGAGAAATCTTGACCTGTGGATGGGAGATCGTAGGTTTACCCCGGGAATCATCTCTGTGTCACTGCTGGACAGAGGCACAACAAACTAATGGGCACAGTATTTTTTCATATAAGGGGTGGCGTAAGCCACAAAACTTTGGGCTAGGCTTATAAATGCCTTAGGGCAGATAGCCTAGTATAAACCTATGAACCTATGAACCTGTATGCTAAATTCATCTAAAGTTTGTTTAACAGAAAAAAAACAGCACAAACTAAAGATAAACCCCAGCATGCATTTTTTTCTCCATGTAAATAGATTTATAATGAAGAAGTATCTTAAATTTGATATGTACTTTCTAGTAGAAATCCCCAAGAAGCCTCTGAAGCCATAAGCTGAGCAACACTGGCATAGGTTGCTACAGTGTTGAATCACTAAATAACATGACCAGAAGGTCATAAGATAAGACCATCAAAAATCCCATCTCCTGACCTGCACAGACACAGGAAAAAGTGCTAACATGGGTCCAGAAGTGGGGTGGCAAGTCTGGGTGTTCAAATAAGTAGTCCTTGGGATTCTCATTTTGTGACTTTTGGTCACATTCTTTAGTGATTTGTCATTGTAGCAATCGCAAAAATGATTATCAACTGAAATAGCAGTAGTTAAAGAGGAGGATTCAGGTTCAAAACCCAAAAAGTGGAAAACTACAAAGGAGTTTCACATGAGTTAGTCAAAAAATAACAAGACATTTAAGTTAAAAGACTCTGAATACTCATTAATTAAGTAAACTTTCTTAGTAAAGGACAAATTAAACATCTTGAAGAAAGCCAATTTGCAGCTTGCCCTCATGAAAAGAGATCTGATACTCATCAACTAATGTACAATCATCAAAAAGAAGGCAAAAAAATCTGAATGTTATTTAAAGCAACACCCTCCAAACTGCCTAAAAAAAGAAAAAAAAAAAACAAAACAACATTCTTGATCAACAACTAATGCAGCCAGAAAAAAAAATGGAATGAAGATGTGCACATGTCAGAATGCTTGTTTCCAGCTAGGAGAGTTAGATCATCTACACAGACTAAGAAGATCAGCACTCAAACACCCCAACACTCCAGCAACAAGGGTAGAAGATGAAGTTCAGCCAGGACCTAGTATACAGGTGCCTCCATTAACAGGGTGAAACAATAGCACGTGTTGGGGGAGGCAGAACTGGAGCACCCAGCCAGTTACACACCAGCCATGGATCACAGCCATAAGTGAAGTAAAAGTATATGGATAAAAGGAACTGACAAAAGACATGCCCAATACCATAAAACCAAAGTATAGAAAGTAACTGTAAATGCCCCACGTTATCAAAGACCTTGGTGATCTGTCACAAAAGCAGCAAGGGGCCTAGGAAAAAAATGGGGACCTCTGAAACCATCTCCTTAAAATATAGTAACAAATCTTATAGAAGCATAGTATAGGTCTCCATGATATACCATAGAATCCAGGTCCAAACAAAGTGTCCATTTTGGGGTTTAAGACTAACTGTAATATCTTACAAAAATGTTTTAATCTGGAATACACAGCAATTTTGGGTACAGGTTGGTCATAAGATGCTGATCACCCTTCTTCCACAGAAAAGAATGACTCCTTTCAGTAACTCTATATGTGTAATCCCCTTAGATAGCCATTTGTTAAACAATTGGATTGAACCAGAAAGAGCTGCTGCTCCCCAAACAAAAATTTGTAAAAGGAGTAAGGGAGATTGTCCAAACCTGGGACAATGTGCAAATTAAAGAAATAACATAATCTATTTCTTCCCAGGAAATGGGCTTGGCCAAATCCTCACAAAGGTCTGCCAGTATCAAAGGAAGTGATTATTGTATGGACTTCGCAAACTTGCTACCATAAAGACTAAACAAATTCTTTGGGAGCACTACCAAAAAAAATTCTTACTTGAGACCTCAGTGCATGTATAGTCCAAAAAAACTATGTATAGTATTTTCCCAGTGCAATACTTGACTACCCAGATAAGTCAGAAAACCTCCCCCATCTACAACTTCTTAATGTCATATTTATTTATTTATTTATTGACATTTGACTACCAGGAAAGACCTACTGTATTGGAGCCCATTTTCAGTGCCGGCCCAGGGGGAAAAAGCTCCAAAGTATCACAAAACATTTTAAGAACAATAATTTTACAATCTTCAAAAATGCAAAAAAAATCTGCAGTTTAAATAATTATACCGAAGTAGATATAATATGAAAATATTGTTTAAGAAAAGATAGAAGTTATATGGCAATGATTTTATATTTAGAGAAATTGTAGACAGCTTATACAGAAATTAAAAGTAAGTTAGTATAATACAAACTGGAATTACAATTTCAATCCAGAGAAAAGCAGGTTTATGGTATATTTAGTGCAAAATCAGGGGAGAGAAATTGATGTAAGTAGGGAAGTTAGTGAAGAAGGGAGATTAAGAAGGTGTAAGGTATGAATATGTAATTGTTCATGTTTAGGGATATAATTTATAGTGTTAAGCAAGAAAAGACCTAGCTTTTGGCTAGGAAGTCTTTAAGAATGGTTTTGAAGGCAGAGACGGAGGGTATTGACTAGATCAATACAGGTAAGGGGTTCCAGGCCTTAACAACATGGTACGAGTATGGGTCTACTTTGGAAGCTCAAGACCATAAAATCAAAGTTTTGAGAGTTTGAACAGTTTAAATGGACATCGACGTACAGCACAGAAGAGGAAATTTATCATTCTTTTCATTGTAGTGGGATCTCGGAGTAGGAGTATTAAATTAGCAGGGGGTGTGGGGGGTGCAGAGGGGCTTGCTCCCCTTCATAAACGTAAAAGAAAATTGTTTTATCATTTCTTTTATTGACGTTACTCGATATTATGGCCTCAACCATATGAAATTCAAAGTTTTGAAAGTTTGAGCTTCCAAAGTAGCTGCACAAGTATAGACAACGCTCAGCAGTTGGGATAGGTTTGTGTACAGATGTGTTTTGGTCACTGGATTGCAATGACTGACTGAGAACATAGTTGTGTAGAATGGTATTTAGTGCTGGACAAGCAGATGCATTCCAGATAATTTTGTAGACAGTTAGAAGATGCATATGTATTAGTTGATGGGCGAGTTCTCACCACTTTAGGCTTTTTAGTGCTATATAGTGGTGGGTTTTGAAAGAGGTATGTGCTGGAAAGTTAGTAACTTTACTATAACATCGTTCAGGTTTTGATTTTTGTGATGCCTGAAGGTTGGTAAGGGTGGGAGTGCCATAAAAAATGTGGGAAGGAGATAAGTAGTAGCAAGTGAAACTTTAGTTGCATGGGTAAGGTTTTTGGCTCTACAAACCATCTCTAGTTTTTGATGAGTATTTCTGATGTAATTTTGTATATGCAGGTCAAATTTAAGATTATCATCCACTATCATACCTAATAATTTGCAATAAGACGTGAGTTCAATGACTGTATTATAAAGAGAATATCTTTACATTTTTTTTTGTTTGTTTTTGTTTTGTTTTTCATGAGAGAGGGAGCTGGGGAAAATAGTTGTTTTTTTGTTTTTTTAGGGTTGAGCATGAGTTGTGAGTTACACAGTCATGCTTCAGTGACTGTTAAGGCTTCCTAAGTAATTTTTTGGCATGTGACATGTTGTCAGATGTGCAAATGAGTGTGGAGTCATCTGTGTACTGTATTAGGGAAGCCTGCTGTGTGGATGTGTGAAACGTGTTGGTGAGAATGTTAAAGAGGCAGGAACAAGGCTACAGCCTTGCAGTACACTGGTGGTGACTGGGAGGTATAGAGAGTGATAATGTGTGACTTATTTCAGAGAGAAGGAATGGGAGGTTCCAGGATGGACCTATTTACAAGGATTGAGAAGGTAGGCAATGCTATCGGCTGTTATTTTAAGGTATTCTCTTGGAAGGTGATCATGTGAAGTACAGCATGATTTGAGTAGTTTTATATAGGATGCGAACACAGGCTTGAATGAGAATGTGGATGCTGTAATATCTGGCTGCTGGACAGGGGTAGCATTAGATGTTGGGGAATCCTTGGTTAGAGATGATATACTATCTATCAAATAAGAGTTATGCTGTGGTGCAGTTTCAAGTGATGAGTTATTGGGAAAGGGTTTACAATTGAATTTTTGGCCAGGATGCACAATTTCTTTAATGGCTGTCCAGAATTTTTAGGGTGGTGTTTACTGTTATTCCAAAAGTTGTTATAGTATATTTTTTTGTATTCTTTTATTTGTTTTTTAATATGATTGTGAAGCATTCTGAAGTTTTTAAGATTTTGTAGTATTTTATATTTTTGATGTTCTGCCCATGCTTTTTCTCCAACATTCTACTCTCTTTGGATAGTTAAATTCCATTATTTGTTTTTAGTCTGTTCTTTCTAGGAGGTCCAAGGCTATTTAGGATATTCAAGAAAGTTGTACTGAATTCATTTACAGCATCATCTAAGTAGAGGATTTTTAGGATGTTCCAGTTAATAGACGATAGGGTAGTAATGAACATTTCTGAGTTTAACTTGGAAAAGTTACAATATGTGTTGTTTTATAAACATGATGTTTAAGAAGTTGTGTGAGAGTTCCGGTTGCATAGATTGGGAGATGATCACTGAAACAGTCAGACATCGTACCTGAAGTAGTGTATTTGATAGTCTAATAGAGAATTTCATGTCTTGCTAAAATGTGTGGGACTATTGATTAGCTGTGGTAATTAGTGTTGGGGAGATAGAGTTTATGTCTATCCAATTGGCATTCATATCACCTAGCAATATTTGTTTCTTGTGGAATTGTTATGGATATACAATGTAGGATATATTCCAGTATAGTTGTATTGTCACCAGTAGGGATATAAAAGACAGTAATACATATTTTTTTACAATTGTTTAATTTCAGGAAAAAAATACAAAGCTCTACTGAACTAAAGTTTGGTATTGGTTTGCTGAAATGGGAAATGTGGTAGTTGTTAGGAAACATTAAAGTAATACCACCACCTTTCCTCTTTATATGGACATTACAGATGATATTATAGCTAGAATGTGTAATTTAAGAGACATTTATGCTGGGGTTTAAGCCAAGTTTCAGTTACAATGAGAATATCAGGCTTATGTTGAATAATCCAGGTATGTAGTTGAGCAATTTTATTTCTTATGCATCTAACATTTTTGGCAGCAAAAACTAGATTACTGGGTTGGGGGGGTGACCGTTGCAGGTTAGAGTAGTGTGTGGAAGAGAATTGTCTTGATGTTTATTGTGATAGATGGGGCTAGGATTAGGGTGAATGACCTCTCCTAGAATGCTTTCAGTATATTGGGGAGCCTACTGGGGATTATTGATACATGTCCACAATACATAGTGGTCTGTAAATCCTAGGAAGATTATCCCATATGCCACCTCTAATAAATGTGCTGAAAAGTGCATGTATTACCCCTGTGAAAAGTGAAGTGGGCATTGCTTCCCTGCCAGAAATTGTCCATGGAGACTAGGTCCAAACACAACCAAACATCATGGCTCTGGTTGGCTCTTGCCCCTGCATAGAAGACAGTTGAAATCCCCACACAGGACTAAAGGCAAATCAAGTGAAACATACATTCACAAATATGAAAATGCACATCAATCATCATAACCCAGAGGATCATACACAAAACTAAGGTGCATCATACAACCTTTCACTATGGCATCAATGACCAGACCTCACCTGGGACAATATAGATAATATGCCTGAGGGAGAAGTAATAAGGTGCCTAACTTAGAATCAGCTCTAATGGTAACAACAAATTATCCATCGCTAATATTTCCCATTGTAGGAGCTGGGCTCAAAAATGCTGTTCTACATCCAACAAGCAAAATCAGATGAAAGATTCTTAATGCACTCAAAAACAAGCAATCATCTGACCCTACAAACTCATCCATTAAAATTTCAAAATAACACTGAAAAGTCAACCATATCTATCAAATTATTTAAAAAGCTTAGGTGTAACCCTAGGTCTTTTACACTGAGTGAAAAGGGCATGAGACCAGGAATTAGCTTCAAGAATATCCTCTTCACCCTCTGATCCCTCACTGTATAACTTAGAATCCTGTGGCAATGAAAATAATGGAGGACGAACCTATTGCACTCAAGGTCAGGGTGATAACTAGTGGAATAGAAAACTTGCAAAGGCTCAAATACCATAATCTTGAAATGCAATGTGCCTCTCCCAGCACAGGCAAAAGGGGTGGTTACTCCCTCCCCTCCACAAGAAAAGAAGCAGAAGTAGAACTTTCTGGAGGCGGTCCAGCGGCATCAATCTGAGAGGAAACACTGGAGTCTGACCACAGACAGTCTGACCACTTATGTGGGCCAGCACAAAACTAGCACCTGGAAGGGCAATCCCTTGTAAAAATGATCAACAATGAAAAGAACATTTTTATAGACATTTTCTGACCAAGTGGAACAAATGTCTGCAAAAGAAAGATGTCTTTATTTGGCTAAGGACAACTTGACAGACTCACGCTAGGTGCTCCCCAATGGAATCACATTATCACAGACAGATCAGGCTGCTGACAGACCCATGATAGATGCTCCCCAAGAGAATCACATAATCACAGACAGACTCAGTCTGTTGACAGACCTATGGTCAGTGCTCCACAACAGAATTACATAAAAACAAAGACCCAGACCAACTACCCACCATTCCAGATGACAGAGTAATCCAAGGTCTTCTGCTCTAAGAAAACCTTACTGCACATGGATTCCAAACATACCAAGACATGGGCCTGATCATGAAAACAGAGCAGAAATTAAGAGTAACCTTCCCCCTGATATAAGTGTCTTAAGTCCAAAAGGATATACTGAGATGAAGAGAAAGATGATTTCTCTGATGCAAAGGCTGAGACAAAACACAATGCTTAGTCATGTGATTAAAAAAAATCAGCAAAATCCTCTTTCCCCAATGTATGAGAACACACAAGTGACTAAGTTCAAAGGAAGTAAAACATCTTTTTACAAAATATTATGGATAATCAGAAAATGTGAACATGTTCTAACTGACAGAATAGGCTTGGGAAACATGTGAAACCTACTGCTGCTACTCTCTCTCTCTCTCTCTCTCTCTCTCTACAAATGGTGTGTTTCATCATATCAGCATTATAATGGTGAACCAGTTATACAACTGCATTTGTTACAGAAGTAAGTACTGTGAAAACACAAGAAGCAGCTTGAACACTTATCCCTTACAAAGTGGTAGGCTCAGAAGTCGCCAGGCCATCAGAAATGCCATCAGACGCATTATCCATCATTTCACCGCACATAAGGATAGCCAACAAGGATGGGTCATTAACAATCATATAATCTAATGGAGAATCTCACATTCCTGCAGAATACAACATTGACAAACAAAAACTAGTTTGAGTTTTGGCAAATTCTGAAGAAACAGAAGCAGTTGTCATCAGTTATACTGATGTATTCTATCATTCTTAACTTTTCCTTATATTTACTTTGTATTCTTATGAGATAATCTGTAATGTATATGTGCAATGTGTACAATGTATTTGTATTTTTCTGGAGCTTTTCTCCACAGGACTCCATTGAAAATGGGCTCCTTGTGGCCCAATGGACTATCCTGGCAAACAATAAATAATTAAATAAGTTGTAACAGTTAAAGAATTGCTAAAACACAGAGAGTCAGACACATAATCGATAATCTTTCTCCACCTAAGAAATGGAGCTATACCCAAAAAAGAAATACAGAATAATCATAAATATAACACAAGGAAAAAAAATAGGAACAAAAATCCCAAAGGTGACAAAAATAGTGTTAGCCTCATCCCTCCAGCCTTTATGCCATAACCAAATATGAAATTAAAATAACATGCCTGAAACTGAAGTGTACTTATGATGCAAAATGTCACTAAATGCTACTACAACATGCTCTTCAAAATATTCATAAGGCAGAAACAGAGAAAATCCACAGAGGGGATACAAGAAGTCCAGGAGGTGAAATAATTCCTTGTTCAACATTTTTGACCGACTGAGAATAAATAATGCAAGAACCCAATATTCACATTGCATAATATCCTACAACCAAGACACCCCGACACGGAAGCAATGGCTATTGCTGACACGAGTTAAGAATGGTCTGCATTTTAAATCCACTTTTAATATGCAGCTTGTATAGAGAACTGCATCACAAAAAAAGTCCATTCTGGCAAAGCTGATATAATAGCAACCTTTCTCCGGAGCCCAACTAGCTGCCATAGCGTCTGGACTGAAATCCCATCCTCCATATGGTATGCAAAGAAGTATGGTACTTACATATCATCGCAACCACTTTTTCAAGCAGATGTAATTTGTGATCCGTTGGTGAAACGATGTATATGAACTTGAAAAGGGCTGTGTGAAGTGGTAAAAACTTTTGCCTCACAATGCTTTTGATCTTGGAAGAGGAATCAGGGCACAATTCTTCTTCCTGGTTAGCATCCTTTCCTGACCTACCTTAATGAGAAGTGCTGTAAACATGCCTGCACATTCGGAGTCCTGTGAAGAAAGACCTGTTTATTCTTTGACATAATTTGAAAAAAGCTGGATCATACAGCTTTTACCTACATTTTTAAGAGCAAAACAGGTATTCGGAAAAGTGAAGCAGTAAAAGTATGATTACAGGTAAGAAGAGCGATTTCGTAAATTGAGTACATTCACTGAATCAGAGTACAAGAAGTTGAACTGGCATAGATTACAATACAATTGCATACATCTTAAAAAAATACAGGTAAAGCCTTTAATAACATTGGCATGAAATGTTAAAAAACTGTAATGTTTAAAACACTGCATCAACCCAGTAGTCACTGTTACATGAGTACAGATCATCCAAAGTTACATTACAACGAGTGTCAGGCAGCAGGCACGTCTGTGTTGCAATCAAGTCTCATCAGAAACCTACAGCACCCCGGAATACCAAATTGGACCATTATTCCTCTTCCTGCCTCAAACTGATACGGCACAGTAAAAAAATAATAGCTTACACACTCATTTTAAGTTTACCACACATATTTTCCTCCAAACATTATGAATTATGCCCGGTTGAAAATGTGGTTGCAATAATACGCAAGTACCGTTCTTTACACCAAATCATATAATCAGAAGGCAGAGAACATAGCAACATCTTCATCACACTGTGAGTAGAAAATGCGCTTTAACCATACAACTTAAAAATCTCAGAAGGGAAACATTTATAAGATATACTATTTAGAAAAATTCATGTAATGGAAGCTACCAGGTGGAATCGTTCAGTGAGCAGAGGAAGAAAACAGAGACTTCCCTCGCGAGAACGCAATTCAATCAAAGTATAAAACAGCGGGCATACATTAATTTTAAATTTATCTAAGAGAAAGCTTACGGTCCAACAAGAAGCCTTATTAAGGTTACCACCTGTCCCACTTTGTGAGGGACAGTGCCTCTTTGGGCAGTTGTGTCCTGCAAAAAAAAAAAATTGAAAAATTGCAAATGTCCTGAGACTTTAGGACAAAATTATTTCCTATATTTTATCTAATATTTGTATAAAACAGTTATTCTGTATTTGAAACACCTACATGTTATAAGAAACAGAATAAGGAACTAAAATGCTACAAGAATAAGTGTTTATTTAGGCAAAAAACTGAAGTTCTGTCCTTTTTACTGGCCATGGGTATGTTTTGCCCTGCAAAATCTGACGTTTGTACCAAAAATGTCCCACTTTGGGCATTTGAAAAGATGGCAACCCTAAGCCTTATTACAGAGAGAACTTACATTTATACCAGCTTCTACAATGGAGTATGTTACCACAATGTTGGATATTAAAGAATTTGCATGGAATGTCATGCTTAAGTTACTGTTCAAAAACGAGCAAGTTAACAGTAGTTTTAAGAAGCCAAGTAATTTCATTCCTGAACTAAATGCAGTGCTTGATACTTTTTGCAATGTCTGTGAAGTTGAATTAAAAAGTTTAGTTGAATGTAAAAGTAATCAACATGGGAAACAATTCTATAATTTAAGTAATGGAGAAGATAAAGCATTAAATGACTTAATGAATGACGTTAACATAACTATCTGACCAGCCGATAAAGGAGGGGGGATTGTTATTTTTTATTCTGACCAATATATTGCATCTATGAAGGATATGCTGAATAACACTGAAGTTTATAAAATATTATACCATGACCCCCCCAAAACGTGCACGCTGATTGGCCAGCGTGCACATTGTAAATCGAGTTATACTAATGGAAAAAGGTCCGCGCCGGACTTTTTCCATTAGTATAACTACTTTAAACACTGTCTCGCTATGTTAAATGGGTTTAACATAGCGAGACAGCTTTAAAATAAGCAACGGAGATCTCCGTTGCTTATTTTAAAGCTGTCTCACTATGCTAAACCCATTTAACATAGCGAGACAGGTTTTAAAAAGCAATGGAGAAAGCAAGATCTCCATTGCTTTTTTTTTTAGCTATGTTAAATGGGTTTAACATATGAGACAGTTTTAAAATAAGCAACGGACATCTCCGTTGCTTATTTTAAAACTGTCTCACTATGTTAAACCCATTTAACATAGCAAAACAGTAAAAAGCAACGGAGATCTTGCTTTCTCCGCTGCTTTTGCCACAGCTCTGATGTAGTGTACAGGGCCGCAGTACATCAGAACTGCCGCGGATGCCAGACATCTGTGGAAGGGCAGTAAACAGGCATTATACTATGCCATTATTTAAGAAAAGTAATAGTTTCTTTTCTTAAATAATGTCATGATAATAGCAATAACGCCTGGTGGGTAATGCTGTACCACGGTTGGCTTTGTTTGGTCCTCGGCCCTCGGGACCAAACCACGCCAACCGTGGGTAAATCCAGCATTACCCACACCCAGGCGTGGGTTATTGCTATAATAACACTCAATGACATTGAGTTATTTTGCAGCCAGGTATATAAATCACTATATGACTGCTACATTACTAATCTTATTTCTAAGCAATTATTTGATTATTTAGTGGTAAACCATCCAGTTACCTATAATTCAAGGCCAGCCTAAATTGCACAAAAATGAACATAATCCACCACTAAGACCTATAGTGGCTGGCCAAGGGTGGCTGACTTAACCATTATCCATTTATGTAGGAAAAAAATCTAAAACCTATTATAAATAAAGCACCACAAATATTGCATGATACCAAGCATTTTGTTAAAGACTTATATAGTTCTGTTGTAGGTCATGATTCTGAACTTGTTGATAGTTTTTTAGAAACCTAAATGTTAATTCTTTGTTTACGGTGATAGCGCATTTTTATGGGATTGAAGCAGTGAAATGTTATTTACTGAAAAGTCAAGTTTATGATGCCAATAAAATAGATTTTTTTATGTATGTTACTTGAACTAATTTTAGAAAACAATGGGCAGGATTCACGAAGCCTCCATGTAAGAGATACAAGGCTTACATGGAGGCTGCAGTTAAACGGTGTGACATCAGCATGTCATGCATATGCATGAGGGCATGCTGAATCACACCTAAGGCTAACACGGTCCATGGAAGACAGTAGGGGGCGTGTCCGTAGGCCGAGCCCTGCAAGCAGACACTCCCCCAGAAGAGTAAAAGTGCCCAAAGTAAACAACCACGACAGAGTACATAGAAATGTGAATAAACACAACACAACACATGCCCCCACAGACTATGAACATAAAATGATATAAATGAACATGTTATATTTTTTTAAACTGAAAAGATGTTTACCCGTGAGTGCGCTCGTTTGCGCGGGCGTGCCCGTAGCTCAGCCACAGTAAGCAGTAAGTGGAAAAGCATATAAGAACTAACTATGCAAAGTAAACCAAAAAGCAATAGCGTAGCAGTAAAGACATTGGCTGAAGAGCAGGCAGTCATGGTTCGAGCCCCCACAACATCAATTTATATTTTTAGTGAAATAAGCACGAAACAAGTCCCTGACATAAATGTACACATATAAAATTATATTTTATGCAAAATGTAATGAAATATGCCATTTATTTTGAAGAAATGTGAGATAACAAAATAATAAAAAATGTCAGATGTGCCCATAGCTGAGCTATAGTTTAACAAGTTGAGTGCATCTGCCAGTAGGTGAGCAGTGGTTTAACAGGTGCAAAATGAGTGCCCATAGGTGAGCAATGGTTCAACAGGTGCAAAATGAGTGCCCGTGGGTGAGCCGTGGTTTAACACGCTGAAACTGTGTGCCCCTAGCTGAGCTGAGCGTAATATGCGTGCTGACAGCCAAATGAAGCTATACCGACTTCCTTTACCTGACATACCACTCTCACCTGAAAAAAAAAAAAAAGGGCACTCTGTACCCACAAAAAACTTACGCCCCATACATAGCTGCCCATGTCGCACACATGTCTGCTGGACATGGAAACTGTCAATTACAATTGGCTGTACAACAAGTATTATTGTTGTCCTGACACCTCTCTCAGGGGTGGAAGGTTTCAAATGTCACACCAAATTACAAACATATGCACAGCTGTTGCTGATGAAGAAATGGGCAGTTATGGGCCTTACCTACATCCCTCCTGCAAAACCCAAGCTTGTTTCCCTGCTGTCTTACCCTCTTTGTGACCACTATTTCACCACTTTCCTGTCTCCCCATTTTCATTTCTTTCAAAGAAAATAGCGCGGGTGTGCACCAGAGTAAGCACTGTTAAGCGGTTGTGAGCGGGTGTGCACAGAGCTGAACACCAGTGCGCATGCGGGAGCACCGCGCAAACCAGCGCTAACCCAGTTACAACTGCTTAAAAGTGCCTTAGTCACTCTGAATGACAGGTCCTGTAGTCAGTTCAAAAGCAAAATAAAATCCCACTGTCAGTCCCGAACCCAGGAAACAGTAGTCTGCATGACTTACCACTAAGCCATGACTGTTATATAAGAACATTGTGCTACAATAAATATATCATGTAATAGTAGGAATTAATGTAAAGGGAATATAGGATGTGTAGTACACAAAGCATGTCATGTATATTTACTGTCAAATCTAGTGGATTTCTATAATAGTAGTGTGTGAACAGAAACAGCCATGCTAGTTGGTAGCTAGTAGGTAATAATGTCAGTTATTATACATATATAAATATATGTATATATATATAAATATATGTATATATATATATATATATATATATATATATATATATATATATATATATATACAAACAAAAACAAAACCAAAACCACTCGAAGGATTAACGTTCCTGCAATGAATAAAGTCACAAAATAGAAACAAGCGTATCTCATGCAGGTACGATAATGGCACAATCTCCTTCAGTTCCTTTCAAACAGACGTTTCTGACCAACAGTATCCACGTAGTCTTCAAAAGGTTATAAAAAGATTTATTTGCAAAGAATATAGTGAGCGCTTTCACCCGAAGGCTTTATCAAACTTTAAAGTGGATACTTTTGGTTGGAAACGTTTGTTTGAAAGGAACTGAAGGAGACTGTGCCATTATCGTCCCTGCATGAGATACGCTTGTTTATATATATATATATATATATATATATATATATATATATATATATATAGTTGTAGGTGTCAGTGTACATACACACTTAGTACAGGAAACAGGAGAGATGAATGGAGGAATGTTAATCTACAACACAGCCTGAACTATGAGAGAGATACTAACCTTTACACTCACAGAACAGTGCCCACAGCATACCTGCATGGTCCCCGCCCTTACAATCTGAAAGGGCAACGCCTATCTCACATACCCTTTTGTAGCACAGTCCTGAAATCACAGTGAGAACTGCAAACAGTACACAACTGGCTGCATGCAATTAGCAAATGCTGGCTTACAATTGGTGCAGAGGCCATCACATGGACATATGCAGATACCTACAAAAGCATCCTGTACTCCCAGTCCACGCATGCAATACTTTCATTGCACCGTCTGGAGGCAGAGAGAGAGAGAGAAAGAAAAAAAGAAAGAAAAAAAGAAAATAAAAACACAAACAAAAACCACACTTAACACAAACTAAGTTGAAGCTGTCATCAGTGTCAGTATCAAGCTGGGCTAGCAGCAGCAGGAACATATATTAATGGTAACGCAACCAGCTGCGACAAACACAGGTAATGTAAAGTAACAATTTAATAGTCTACATACTGTGAACCCTCCATATGTGTTATTGGTCTGTATCTATATGTATGTCTATGTGATAAGTTGTGTGTACGTTGTTTTACCCAAAGGGGATGACTATACATTACATGCCATTCAGTGTTAGGCCATGATTCATGCACCAGTTGTCCGTTTCAGTGAGGCCTGTCTGTAGGATGTGTGTGTCAGCTGGTGTAATGACTATGGCGCTTAGTTTGCAGTCATCTGGGAACTTTGTCATCCACAACCCGCCCATGTTTGCTTTCACATCTGAGAAGTAAATGCCAAACAAGAGGGGTCCTAGGACAGAGCCCTGTGGGATACCACTTGTGACTGGCTTTGAGTCTGACATGGCTCCCACAATTTTGACTTTATGGATTCTATTGTTCAACCAGTTTGCAACCCATCATCTGACATATGTAATAACATTTAAGCTGATGAGCTTGTCTATGATGCCTGACTGGAGTATTGTGTTGAAGGCCTTAGTCAAGTCCAGGTAGGCAGGTGTTTCATGTAGGACTCTCCTACCCCTTTCTCTTTGCCTGCACTCTGATGTCAATCCCTGATAGGAAAGGCAGTCGCTAATCATGCAGTTGAAACTAATACATCTTGGCCTCATTATAGTTTATTACCTTTCCCTCTCTAGTTGATTCTACTGCCTTAGTTCCTTTGCCAGTTTTCTCCAGTAAATTGCAGCCCATTTTGCCTGTTTTCTGTACTCCTATTTGCAGTCATCCCTATTAGCAAAATCTAATCAGAAAATGGGGAAAGAGGAATGATCTTAAGAAAAGAATGGAGAGATGTCCACAGTTTGGGACCAAGGACTGAGGAAGCATGGTCTCTACAGTGAAGACTATTTTTTTTGGGGGGTGGAGGTGGAGGGGAGGACATGACTGGTTAAGATTTCTAAGGCTAAATATTGGTGCATCTCTGAATAGTCTGTAGTCTATTGCAGAAAGGTTTCATTCTTGATAAGTTTAAATAATTGAGAGTCAAGTAGAAAGTCAGCACGCTACTGCACAGGTAACCAATTAACTTTTTCAATGAGTTTGCAATGGTGGTCATTTCTTGAGGAGACAGTGAAAGAGACAACAAAAAAGTTGCTTTTGCCAAAAAGTGAGGTAAAGGAAAAAGAGGTTGAATGAGACATCAAACATCAATCAAGACTAAAATCTCACGGGGGTCACTAGTAGGCCTGGATGTCTATGGATGTTACGGTAAAAAAAATAAATAAAGAAAAGCATGAAATACAAATTGTAAAGAAAAAAACAGCTCAGTGTGTTGAGGGTTTATGGAGCATACTACCCATGTTAGCCATACCCAGTTTCAAATAATAAGGAAAAAATTGATACCTAGCTAAAGAAAATGGCATGCATCTAAATTAAAGAGGTCCCAGGGACAGACTGAAAGACTAAGGGTTAATGGCTGAAAGTATAGGATGGAGAAAAAGAATATAAGTGTATAGCAGACCTCTCAACTGTCAGTATTTTGGATGAAGATTTCTGTTTCTATGCCTGATAAAGAATGGCTCTACTTTTCGGCTTGATTTTCACCTTCACACAATTTTCTGAATTCCTAGCACACACACAGAACCACACTACATGAGCAACAATAATTAAAACAAAGAGGACACACACCTTATGACTCCCTTTTCTGAAGCAAAAACAAATGGCCTTTTGTGGTAGAATTTTGCAATAGAGTTTATAAACGTATTTCTGAGTAGTATCGCACATTCTTTCTGATAATAAGCTATTCAAATATTGTGCTAATTACATGTCCAGATTTTTAGCTGGATGTTCTTGTATTTCAAGGGCCTTTCTTCTTATTTTCAATATCTGCATATACATACACACACACACACACACACACACACACACACACACACACACACACACACACACACACACACACACACAGCATTTCTTCTGTATTTATCAAATTTTGTTCAGTTGCTGTTTTTTACTCCAGAATTCCATGCTTATTAAATATACTTTTGTAATTTTATTCAATCTGCTAAGTTCGTATTTGTAATTGCTAATTGTAAGCTGCAAGTCCTTACCTCATGTGTCCAGGAATTGTCTATAGCCGTCCTGCTGTGACATATGTATCTTCTGTATTATTTACTTTTCTGTCCAAGATACATCTGAATCATTTAATTTTCAGCAGTTAAAATGTAGGTTCTTTGTACACCTCTTATAACTTTAAATCATACCATCTATGCATGACACTACAAATTTGTGTTGTAGTAGGTCATCTAATGCATAATTATTTAAAGAAAGCATATACGCTTTCTTCAGATCATAACTAATCTTTACCAAAACAAATTTTAATTATATAACATTAAAAATATACAGTCATGTACAGAGTACTTCAGAGACAAAACACAACTCCAACATTAGCACTACAACAATTTTGTATGTATGTAATTTTATCTGCTCACTACTCACATGCTGTAAAAATGTTTATATGGGTTTACGTTCCACAGTCACTTTAAAAATCTACTGTAATGGGTACATTGATTTTAAAAATGAAGACTTAGGGCAGGATTCACAAAGGCTTGCACGGAGTCTAAGAGTAGTGTAAGACTCCATGCAGCCCTAGCGATCCAGGAACAGCCCGAAATTCCATGTAAGAGACCAGCTAAAACGTCTCTTACATGGAGTGGGCATGGATATTTTATTTATTTATTTATTTATTTATTGCAGTTGGTTTACCAGGATAGTCCATTGGGCCAAAATGAACCCATTTTCAATGGAGTCCTGGGGAGAAAAGCTCCAAAAATGTAGGTACAGAATCAATCTATCTAGGTTATATCCATCAACAATCTAAGTACAGCAGGTTATTAATGATAATTATACAGATGCAAAAGATTAAAGCAAATAATTTCAAAAATAGTACAGCAAACATTAGAAATAATACAGACTTGTGAGGAAACATACTGAAGATACAGACTAACAGAAGGAATAATACAAAGCAATACTGAAAGTAATTGCATATTAGGAAGCATAGACTTAGAGGCCCAGTCTAGTACATTCTTTGCAAATATAGAAATAATAATGTGTGTGTTGGGGAAAATAATAAGGAAATTTCCTGGAGTAAAGAGAAGGAAAATGAAAATAGCCAGTGTTAGTTATGTAGGGTGGGAGCAAGAGCATTCCCACCGGGATGCTAGATATGAGTAAAGAGATCTTTTGAAAGTAAAATGGTTAGAGGTGGTGCGAATGGATGGTGGTAGGGAGTTCCAGCGGCGAGCTAGGCCATAGGACAGAAGGTTTTTGCCTGGGGGATGAGTAGGTTTCTACACTTCTAATAGATTTTGATTATTTGACCTTAATACTCTATCAGGTAGGTGCATTTTAAAGGCAGAAGAAAGGGAGGGACAGAGGGAGGGGTTGAGAATGAGCTTATGGGCAAGAGTTAGTTGAGTGTAAGTGAGATGATTGGGTAGTTCTAGCCAGTTTAGTTTTTGAAGAGAGGAGCAGTGGTGGTTGGAGGACTTATGGCTGGTAGCGAATTTGGCGATTTTGTTATAGCAAGAGGAAAGTTGCTTTTTTAAAGAGGACTGAAGATTAGTTAGGAGTGGGGCTCCATAGGGAAGGGAGGGGATAAGGAAGGAAGTAGAGAGAGTGATTTTAGTGGCAGGTGTAAGGTAGTGATTTTGTCGGTAAAGCATACCTAGTTTTTGATGGGTTTTTTTGATATTTAGTTGTAGGTAGGAGTTGAATTTGAGCTGGCTGTCAATTTGGACCCCAAGTAACTTGGTCTCTGACACTAGTTCTAGAGGTGAGTTATTTTGACTAGTAATAGAGAATGTGTCTATATCAAAAGGAGTGACTTTAAAGGGGGTGAATATCATTAATTTGGTTTTGGAAGCATTGAGTGCAAGATGATTTGTTATCATCCATTGCTCTGTGGTAGAAAAGGCATCTTGTGTAAGTTTTAGGAGTGTGGGGATAGATGTGGCAGAACAGATAATAGTTGAATCATCTGCATATTGGATGATATTTGAGAATGGGATAGATTTGTGGAAATCATTTATAAATATATTGAAGAGAAGGGGACCCAGTATGGAGCCTTGCGGAACTCCGGTATGAGTACTAAGAAATGAGGAGGTGGCCTTTTTCCATTTTACTGCTTGATTTCTATTGGATAAGTAGCTGGAGAAGCTATTCAAATAGGAGGGAGACAGGTTAAGTTCTGAGAGTTTAGTTAAAAGCAGGCTGTGTGAAATAGTGTCAAAGGCCTTAGAGAGGTCAAGTAGTAGGGTAGAAACAACTAGGCCAGAGTCACGGGCTTTATTTACAGTTTCAAGGAAGGAGAGGAGGGCTGTCATAGTGCTATGATTTGGTCTGAATCCATGTTGTGTGGGAGTTATAAGGTGATTATCTAAGAGATGTGGTAGGAGTTGAAGTTGGACACACTTTTCTAGGAGTTTAGAAATGGGAGACAGGATAGCTATGGGACAGAAATTAGTAACATTATTATTGTTGCCACCTTTATGTAATGGTATGATAAAGGCCTGTTTCCAGATTTGGGGTACTATACATTCTTGGATGGAGCGGTTGATTAAAATGCTAATGGGGTAGACAATTGCTTCAGCAGCTATACTAAGAAAGTAAGAAGGGATGTTATCAGGAGCGTTGGTACATGGCTTCAATTTCAGAAGGAGTTTCTTTATAGTAGAAGTGGGTATAGGTTTTAATGAGAATAGAGGGGAGTCGGAAGAGGGGGAGTTAGGGGGTGATGAAGATGATGATAAAGTTAGAGTAGAAGAGGAGGTAGAGGATAGAGAATTGGTAGATGGGAATGAGGGAGTGATAGCAGTGTAGGATAAAGTGTTGGTAGGGGAGGGTGGGGGGGTATTGGGGAGTGTGGTGGTGTTAGAGAATGAAGAGGTCAATTTGGAAATAGATTCAATAAAAAAAGAGTTAAATTGTGTAGCTAAGTCTAATTCAGGAGCATTAGGGTCAGGGGTGGGGGTATCTAGTTTGCTGGGGTTAAGGAGAGTAGAGATACCTTTCCAGAATTTCTGAGGGTTGGTTTTATTATTGTTTTGGAGTATAGAGAAGTAGTTTTGTCGATCTGAGATGATGAGCTTTTTTACTTTATTTCAAAGCGTTTTATATTCATTATGGAGCAGGGGGGGGTCTTGTTTTTCTTGTAGTGTGCCCAGACTTTATCTCTATTCCTCATGGTTGCTAGTGTATTTTTGGTAAGCCAAGGGGCGGATTTAATTTTTATTCTCTTTGTCCTTAAGGGAGCATGGGAGTCTAGTAGTTTTAAGAATGTTGAGTTGAAATGGGCAACTGCATTATCTAGTGATAATGTTTTTAGACAATTCCAGTTCATTGCTTTTAAAGAGTTTGAGAAGGTTGTTGGGTTAAAGTTTTTTTGGTTACGGATAGTAATATAATTATAGGTGCGATGTAGGATTGAGGGAAGTCGGTGAGTGAAGATGGGTATGTGGTCACTAAGGGGATCGGGGAGAGTGCCACTGTTGGAGAAATAGTGAGGATGGGAGACTAGGATCCAGTCCAGAATACTGCCATTAGAGAGGTTTTTTGAGGGGCGAGTTACAGAGTTGATTAGTTGTGAAAA
This sequence comes from Protopterus annectens, assembly GCF_019279795.1. Taxonomy (NCBI): domain Eukaryota; kingdom Metazoa; phylum Chordata; order Ceratodontiformes; family Protopteridae; genus Protopterus; species Protopterus annectens. Next base: position 212,439,284 of record NC_056728.1, on the reverse strand, counting down.
ATTGTAGAGGTTGATGTTAAGAGAGTTTGTCGGAGACTGAATGGAGGCCCAGTTAATATTCATGTCTCCTAAGATTATGGTTTCATTACTAATGTTATTGGAGAGCCAGGAAAGGATATCTTTGAGTGTAGAAATATTATCCCCTGGGGGGATATAGAGGGAAGCTAGACATATGTGTTTGTGTTTGTTGATTTGTAGTAGAGTAAGGAGTAGTTCGGCGTTGTTAAAGTGTGGAATAGGTTTGTTATAGAGAGTAACTAGCAAGGAGGATGAGTATAGAAGAGCTACTCCTCCACCTTTTTTGTGAGGCCTGTCTTTTCTTATGATGGAATAGTTTGGAGGAATTATTTCAGAGTCTTTTATACAGGGTTTTAACCAGGTTTCAGAAATGGATAGGATGTCAGGTTTATTGTGTATGAGCCAAGCATGGAGGTTTGGGACTTTGTTTACTATACTTTGGGAGTTTAAAGAAGTAAGTATTATGGGCTTGTCTATAGTGGTTGTGGTGGTGGGCCTGGGTTCGGATGGATGTCACCTGATAATAGAGTGGTAATCAGATGAAAGAAAGAGTCATTAAGGTAACTAGACAGTTTAGTAACAAGATTGGGTAATATTGTGATTCTGAGGGTTTTGCTAGTAGTTATGGGGGTGGAATGTGTTTGAGAGGTGATAAGTTTGTATCGGAAAAGAAGGAGGTTTTTTGTAGGGTATAGATGGGGAGAAATAGGAGAGTGTGAGTGTAAGAGAGGGGAGTTAAGATGGTTGGTTACATGGAAGGATTATGAAAGGAAGGAATTAATGGGTTGGGAGAGGTAGTGAAGATAGGATAAATTAAGAAGTAGTAGTAGTAAAAGGGAGATGAATGAGGGTTTTGTGAGCATGTTGAATTAGAGTTACTAAGAAGAGCAATGTTGTTGTTGAATTATATATGTATATAAGAGACAATTATGTATAGAGGAGCTAGTATGTACCTAATTAGTAGTGTGGGAGTGGAGAGTTATATTAGGATTGGAGGGGGTGTGGTTGGGGGAGGGTGTTAGAGGGAGAAATGGAAAGCTATTGGTTAGGTGGGATGTTAATAGAGAGGTGAATGAAGGTTTCGTTTTGGTGGGAAAAATGAATGGGTGTTTCTAGAATGTAGGAGACTGATTAGTGTAGAATGGCAGTGGGTGTGGTTTAAGGAGGGATAAAGGTAGAGGTGCTGGGGGTGGGTGATATTTGGGGGCATGGTAGGGGAGCAGCATGAGCCCAAAGGGCGAACGGAGCAGGTAGAACCTAGGAGGGCAGGAGAAGATCGAGAGCCTATCAGTGGAGCATTGTTTGTAAAAGGGTAAGTAGCAGAAGGGTAAGTAGAGGGGACCTAGATATAGTAGGTAGAGTGGGCTGAAGGTTTTAGGAGAGCGAGTGGGATGAAGAAATGAGTGAATTGAAATCTAAATTAGTGGAGAGAGGAAGCCATCTAGTGGACAAATGCAGAAGTGCACTTAGCCCACCAGGGCAATCTTTGGGCTGAAGTAGACTGAAGGGAGAAGGGAGCTAATATAACTCAGGGAACTATATGAGGGGTGAAGAGCAGAGAGATATAAATAAGGGGGTTAGGCTGCTGGCTTTCCTGGCAGGGAGCATACTACCATTAGCTAGCAGGGTTTAAGGAGTACAGTAGTTTAAGATTTAGCAGCAGATGCACGTACTTCCTGATATTCTTCTGGGAGACTCTTGGATTCACTTTCCACAGAAAAGGGGGTTGAGGCAACAGAGTGTAATTATTGCTTGAGCATATGGATGAGCATATACTACTTTAGTTGGGTCAAGGTATCCTCCCAGGCGAAATCACAGGGGGAATTCAGGGCAAGAAAGTTCCTGATATTCTTCTGGGAGACTCTTGGATTCACTTTCCACAGAAAAGGGGGTTGAGGCAGCAGAGTGTAATTATTGCTTGAGCGATTGGATGAGCATATACTACTTTAGTTGGGTCAAGGTATCCACCCAGGCGAAATCACAGGGGGAATTCAGGGCAAGAAAGTTCCTGATATTCTTCTGGGAGACTCTTGGATTCACTTTCCACAGAAAAGGGGGTTGAGGCAGCAGAGTGTAATTATTGCTTGAGCAGTTGGATGAGCATATACTACTTTAGTTGGGTCAAGGTATCCACCCAGGCGAAATCACAGGGGGAATTCCGGGCAAGAAAGTTCCTGATATTCTTCTGGAAGACTCTTGGATTCACTTTCCACAGAAAAGGGGGTTGAGGCAGCAGAGTGTAATTATTGCTTGAGCAATTGGATGAGCATATACTACTTTAGTTGGGTCAAGGTATCCACCCAGGCGAAATCACAGGGGGAATTCAGGGCAAGAAAGTGTAGGAGTGCACTTTCAGCCAAGGACACACAGCAGCCAAGAACGGGCTAATCACCTCACTTGCAGCTGAAAGGCATGCAAATGAGGTAGATTAGCAATCCACGACGCCCAAGCCAGCCCGTGTATGAGCCGTTTTAGCTGCAGAAATGTACTCAGTTGACAACTGAGTATGTTTCTGCAAATAACACAATGGAGCCATGTCAGCTCCAAATAAAGGGTGCATATGTGTCAGGCAGCATGCCAATGGCCAGATATGTGGCCATTAGCAAGGTACCCCGATGCAAATATGAGAAATACATTTTTTTTTTCAGCGATCGCCGATGTTTAAACGCAGCGCAGCCCCGCGCAAACGGGCTGCGCTATATAAAATATAAAAATGAAGGTTATAAACCCACAAATGTTGGTTTTATGCAATACATGGATTTACAATGCAGGGACCAGCAGACCAAAAACAACATGGCCACCGTTTAGTGGTTGCTAAGGGGGGAAGCTGAGTCTAAGACATGTAACTAAGCATTACTAGGCAATCTGATGTAAATGAGTGTTAGGATACTGAATCCCACTGTCACATAGCAAATGAGCACATTCTGAGTAGTGTAAGAGTTATATAAGGGGGAGGAACAGAGTAGGAGATAGGTGACATCACAGGGGGGAATGGCAGAAAGAAATGCAGTTCATTGGAGGTCAGTGTTACATGACAGATGTCAGACACATATCATGGAAAGAGGAGTGCCACAAGATAAGCATGGGAAAGTCAAGAAATGGAAGGTGTACACTGTTGCTTACACCAAAGTTTCTTGCTGGGAGTGCATGCGCACGTGTGCATGCCATGAGGCACGGGTAGGGCAGTGTGCGCACGTGTAAGGCAGACTGAGCATGTGGGAGCCTGTTGGCAGACTTGTAAGACTATTTGCACTGGTGTGCGCGTGGTTTAACCTGAATAAGAAGATTCTAAACTGTGTAAGCCTGTGTGCATGCGTGTAAGCCACTGTGAGCGTGTTTCTGCTGGTATGCGCATTGCTCCCCCCTGAGGAAACAGAGAGGAAAAAGGAAGCAACAGAATTAGTAGGAAGCTAGCAGGGAATACTGCTGGAGCTAGCAGGTGAAAACAATTAGAAGCAGGCAATTACACAGGCAGAATAGTAGCCCAGCCAAGCACTTTCTGCAAACAGCAGTGCAGGATGGTTCTCTCAAGAGACACTGCAAGACAGGAGTAAGCTATTAGAAGTGAAAACTGAAAAAGCTGAACTCAGAGCAGAAATGCTAGGGGCTGCCATAGCTGTCATAAGGAGACATAGGCGACTTGCTGAGGGTGGTGACAATGCAAATGGTGCCAGAAAACCCACAGTGAGGAGACGGAGAAGAGTGTACAGGCCCAAGGTCACCTACCACGGGTTACATGAGCTGGAGATAGTGGAGCGCTATAGAGTGGACAGAGACCTCCTGCAGCAAATTGTTGATCTGTGCAGGTCATGCCTCACACACAGAACCAACAGAGGGGAACCCATCCCAGTGGAAACCAAGGTATGTGTTGGCCTAAGAATACTAGCAACAGGCACCTTCCAGAGACCAACTGGTGATATGATGGGGATATCACAGGCATCAACCTCCAGGGTACTGCACCAGTTCCTAGATGCCATGTCAGCACATGTCGGTGATCATGTATATTTCCCCAATGCCCGTGAGGTATTGGCCAGCAATATGCGTCTCTTCCAGCAAATAGTGGAATACCCTGAGGTAGTGGGTGCAATAGACTGCACGCACATACGCATCAAAGCACCAGCTGGTGAGCAGGGTAGGGCCTACATAAACCGCAAGGGCTTCCCCTCCATCAACTGCCAGGTCATGTGTGATGCTCAGGGCATAATAATGAATGTGTGTGCTGGCTGCCCTGGGAGCTACCATGATTCCCATATCTGGCATTTGACGCAGCTGTACTAGACATTTGCCAATGGGGACATCCCACATGGACACCTAGTGGGAGATGCAGGTTATGCACTGGAGCCGTGGCTGAAGACACCCATCAGAAATGCACACACACCTGAACAGGAACGCCATAATGAGGCACATGCACAAACACGTAATGTAATAGAGCATGTGTTTGGGCTGCTCAAGTCACGGTTTTGGTGTCTGGACACATCTGGTGGAGCCTTGCAGTACTCACCAACTACATGTACCCAAGTTGTCATGGTATGTGCTATGCTACATAATATGATCTTGCAATAACAGCTGCAGCAGGACCAGCATAGGGCCGGGCCAAACAGCCCCCCACCATTGCCAAGGCCATCACAGGCAGAGCATGACTCGGAGGAGGAACAACCTGAGCCTGCCCCAGTAGGCAGAAGGAGGCATGCCCAGTATGCCCTGGCCTTGGCAAAGAGGCAATGCATAGCACATACACTGGCTCAGTAGGAACCCTGGGAATGATACCCCTCTCTGACTCACTCATATAATAACAGGGATGCCTAAAATGACATAACCTGCTCTCAAACATGTACAGGGCGTGTAGTAGGTGCATCCGACAGAGGCAGCCCTGCAGCACCACCTGAGGCATGAATGCCATGTGTTAAGCAATGTAACACCATGTAATATATGCAAACTTGATGACCCTGACTAACATCCTACCCTCACCAAGCATGATGCCACAATATGATGATGAGATGATCAATTGCAATAATTTGCTGAAGTATTGCTGTTAGTCAAAGGGGATCGAATGTGTGCCAGCCTGGGATGACATGCTGAGCATGACATGATTCTCCACCTGCTAGGGGTGGCATGCACCTATCAGTCCTGGCCATATGGATACTGGCAAAGGCTGTTGTTACCCACAGCATGCCTTGAATAGGTAAGGCTCAAAACACAAACCCACCTCCATAGGTATCACAAGGGATAACAACCTAGATGTAATGCTACCCAATGCCAAAAGTCTAAACAGCAAGATGCATGCAGTCTAAACTCCCCCAGTATGGAGAATGTTGATATCTGCCCTGTAACAGAAAACTGGGTCAAGGCTCACAACAGCACCCTAACACTACCAGGTTACACCTCATGTGTGCTGTTCAGCCTCAAAACATGGAACAAGCTACAAAAGGAGGGTGACTAGCAATAATTGTCAAGGATAACCACACCCCCATGTTGGTACCACAATAAGAAGCAGCATGGACTAGCCATGGTCAAGAAACAGTGGCTAAAACGGCCTCCCAGTTTATAGCCTGCTATAGACTACCGTCCTAACACCAGGAACTGCACTTGGCCTATGTTGGAATACATGAATATATCAAGCCCTCCAAACCACATTATATTGGGTGACTGAAAATACCCAAACATAGACTGGGAGCATTATTCTAGCTCCAACACTGTAGGACAAAAGTGCCCAGAATCTATAAACCAAAATGCCCAGGAACAATGTACCACTCCCACAAGAGGGGTAAGCATACTGGATGTGATAATCAGCAACATGGGTATTGGATGGCAAGATGAGAAGTGTATCCCTCACTGGTAAGACCAGACGATAGAGTAATCACACCAGATATACACATCCTGACCACAGTCCCTGGCCAGAAAACCACAGTGAAAAACATGTGTAAAGCAAAAGTTGCACTCCTTCAGACTGATGTGGAATCCATTAAAGGCCCTGTGCAGGTGCAAAATATGGGCCACACCTCAGAACCTGTTATACAGGCATTCCATGAACACTGCCAGGAATGCATGGATTATGCAATCCCAAATAAAACCAAGACACAATGCCATACACGCAGGCATCTGGCATGGTGGACTCCAGCCATTACCAAACCATGCAAGAGAATGAGGAAGCTACTACATGACAGAGCAAACATAAAAAGGGAAGTAATCACTGATCAGTAGTATGGCAATAAAATATGTCCACTCATACAATCCACTAAGGCCAGCTACAACAAGTTGAATCTGAGAATCGTGAGGCAATGTTACACCTGCCCCATATACACAGACAACCCTCACCTCCCCCCAAGAAATACAAATATATGTGAGAGATGCAACCATTTATCCAAACCGGAGGCTGAGCTCTCTCAACTCAGTACTGTCAAAACTAGTCAGGAGGAGAAGGTAACCACACACAACACAAACCCAGTCTCACATAGACCTATCACAACTGCAAACGAAAGACATAAACACAGAAAAACATTCCCGGAGGCCCTAATTACAAACACACCACATCAACAGAGGCTGCCAAAGCAGACACCCAAGCAACCACTACCTCCAAACATAGCACATGCAACACATAGTACACAAAGCTGGTGTGCCAAACAGTCACAGGCCAGAAGGAGAAACAACATGCCTGATACAGTTGTAATAGGTGACTCCATAGTCAGACACACTGCTGTCCCACTCACCAGACTGAACAAGGGAAAGGGTACAGTAAGCTGCCTGTAGGCTGCTACAATACGCCACATAACACAAGTACGCAGGTCACCCCAAAGCAAGTAGAAATATGATGCAGTCATTGTCCATGCTGGTGTGAATGACCTGAGATGTACCTCCCCGGACTACATGAAAAGAGACATAGATGAGCTCTCTGATTATGTAGTCCAGGCCGGTATGACACTGACCGTGTGCAGCATCCTACCCTCACCAAGAATGATGCCACAGTACAAACACAGAATGATCAGCTTTAACAAGTGGCACAATTACTGGTGTCATTCCAAGGGGATCCAATGTCTGTCTGCTTGGGATGTCATGCTTGACAAGCCACACTGCTGTGCCAGGGATGGCTTGCACCTGTTACCCCTGGGCGTCTGGATATTGGATAAGGCTCTTGCCACCTCCATAGTGCCTTTTGTAGGTAAGGCTGAAAAGACTAACCCACCTCCCTAGAAAACATAAGTGGAAAGAAACATAAGGGTAATGCTGCCCAATGCCAGACATGTAAACCTCAACATGCATGCTCCCGAGGCCCTCCCCAGTATGGAGAACATCGATGTCTGTGCAGTGACAGAAACCTGCAGCAAGGCTCCTGACAGCACACCAGCACTACCAGGTTATACCTCATATCATGCGTTATGGCCCCAAAACCTGGACCAAAACATAAAAGGAGGGGGAGTATCCATATTCAGCACAGACACCCACATGTCCAGGTAACTGACAATGCACGAAGCATCGGAGACCACCCATGTGCAACTAACCGTAGGCAAAACTGCTGTACAGTCTGTAGCATGCTACAGACTACACTCTCACACACAGGAAACCCACTCAGCTGTCCTGAAGACACTGGACAGTATGAATGTCTCACCAAATACCAAACAAGGTACTCACAAATTACCACATAGGTGGTAATCCATTATGTATGGAAGGAGTAATCTGGGACCTAGGGACACAAGTGGACAGTAACCTGTCATGTGACACTCACATTGCCAATGTGGCTAGGAAGACTGTCTATATTGGACACTGTATCATGAAAGGATTCACATCTACGTCAACAGAGGTCATTGTGCCCCTATACTGTTCTCTTATCAGACCCATAATCTAGTACAATGCCTCATTTGGGATGTACCTTACCCGACACCTGCAGCAGTTAGAAAGACCTCAAAGGTACCTCACCAAGAGGATAAAGGGTCTCAAATATTTGTCACATGCTGCCTGGCTGTAGACACCCTAGCTGTATGCAGTCACATACTGTCTACGCAGAGGTGTTGCATGCCTGTTGTACAAGGCCATGTCCAACACAGGAGTAATGGACATGCTCCACCCCAGAAAACCCAAATGCATCAGAGCTGTGAGAGTGAGAGATGTCAACCTCAACACATAATGAAATAGGATGTGCTGGAGGGACAGATACATAACCCAGAGGCTCCCTACACCCTGGAATGGAATCCCACTCCATGTTAGGCAGAGCCCCTCACTGACTCTCTTCAACAGGAATCTTGCCAAGTGGATGGATGATTGTAGGTGTACACTGGGGGTCTTCACTGTGTCACATCCAGACAGAGGCACAGTAAAGTAAATCATAAATGGCCATAATATTCACATAGCAAGGGGTGGCGAAAGCCACACACACTCTGGCTAGGCTTAGAAATGCCCTAGGGCAGATAGCCTAGTATGAACCTATGAACCTCTGAAGATACAAATTGTACAGGACACTAAGGATAATCACAAGGCTTTCTTAACTGATGGTAGGAACCTTGTTGGGAATTCACAGATATGCTCTGAATCACTCAAATATTACAAACAACATACCAAACACACACACATATTGCCAACATCCAACCTGACAGGTGCAGTGCAAAATGCAAAATATCTATCCCAGCAGAGTGTTGGCCCCCTGACATTGCAGATGCTGAGGTAACAGCCAGCATCTACAAAGCAAAACACACAGCATCAATGGTATGAGATGGTGTCCTGGGCTGAGTCCAACATGGACTCCAAGAAGAATGGAATGCCAAATAACACTACTGCTCAATGTCAGCCTTACCACAGGATATGTACCCAAAGAGCAGTGTACAACAACAGTGGTCCTTCTCCACAAAGGTGTTGCCTGAATGGATACTGCAAACTACCACCCGAGAATGCTGACAAGCTTGGTCTGCAAAGCTATGGAAAGGATCAGCATGTACCTCAGACATAAAGATATTGGGGACCTACTGACACTGGACCCTACCCAGTGTGGCTTTCCTAAGTGCAGATCCTGCCCCTTAAACATGTTTGACTCATTTGAAACAGTCACTAAGGTCATTGATGAGGGGAATGCGGTCCACACAGCCTAGCTGGACCTTGCAAAAGGCTTCCATACAATACCCCATGTGTTCATTATAGATAAGCTCACCAGCTTAAATATAAACCCCTATGTCAGTAGAGGGGTTGCAAACCAGACCAAGGACAGAACTGACATGGTCAGAAATGCTGCAGCCATGTCAGACTACAAACCAGATACAACTGGCATCCCACAAGGCTCGGTCCTGGGTCCTCCCTTGTTTGGTATATATGTCCCATAGGTACAGGCCAACATGGAAGGACTGTGTCTGGACAAGTTTGCAGAGGACTACAAACTGGCCACCATATCTGACCCTCCAGCTGACACAAGCATCCCACAAGAGGGCCACATAGAAACAGACAACTGGTGCCATAGCCATGTCAGCAAGCTAATTGCAGAAAAGTGTATAGTCAACCCCTGTGGATATACAGTAAGTGCCCACCAATTACCACATAGGTGTTAACCCATTAAGTACTTAAGATGTAATAAGGGACCTGGGGACACAAGTTGATAGATATCTTGCACTGGACAAGCATGTGGCTGTAGTGGTTACAGAAACATACCATATACCCACCTAATCATGAAGGTAGTCAGATCTAGATCAGGTGAGGTCATTGTGGCTCTGCAGTCATCCTTCATCAGCGTCACAATTGACTACAATGGCCCCTGTGGGATGTACCTCAGCAGACACCTCCATCAACTGGAAAGACCCCAAAAGTACCTCACCAGGAGTATCAAAGTGCTTGAACAGATGCCATGTGTTGCCTGATTAAACAAACTACAGCTCCACACACTGCCATACTGCCCGCCCAGAGGCAAGCTGTACCTGATGTATAAAGCTATGTCCAAGCTGGAATCAATGAACATGCTGCACCTTGTACAATCTGAATGGCAGTGAGCTATGCACATGAGAGACCTGAACCCCAGCACTGACATACATAGGGCAAGCTTTACTGAATGATCCATAACACAGAAGCCACCCCCACTCTTGAGTAAACTCCCAGTACAGGTTAGCCAGAGAGTCACCGATTGACTCTCCTCAAGAGGAATCTTGATGAGTGGATAGGAGATGGTAGGTTTACCCTGGGTATCACTGTTATGTCACAGGTAGACGGAGGCACAGTATACTAACCATGACATATGTCATGGCAGACTCCAGTTACAATGTGTGTCGAAGGACAAACACACTCTCTAACTAGCATTAGAAATGGCCTAGGGCATATCGCTAGTGTTTGCCAATGTCCACCTATGTTGTGGAATACACTACCAATGTTGGACAAGCCTGGTTTAAGTAGTCCATATCTGAACATAATGCAACATGGTCATATGTGCACAACTGGCCCCTAAACAGTCTGTTGTGCTCACTATGAAAATGTAAAGCAGTGATAGGACTAAAGCCCAGGATACTGTCCACCACAGTCAAAGTACTGAACCAGTACACTATACAGTACTACAGTGTTAGGTCAGTATGAAAGGATGTTGACAACTGTATGCAAAGTATCCCATGCAAACCCTGCAGGCACAGTATAATCCCTGTTGTGTTCAGACACGAAGCAATTGGCCAGTAAGTACACAACATGACACCCGACACACAACCATAAACGTGAGATATTGTTGAAGTTCACACTCATCCACAAATGTGGTGGACTGCAGAGTTCAACATATGGAAAGCTCACACTGGGCATGCTCGCACACTTTAATAAATGAGACATATGTCAGACAACATGCCATGGAAAGGCTGAACTGGGCATGCTCACACACTTAGGCCATATCTCAGTTTAGCAGTTGGCCACACATATCTGGTATTTGTACGTGTTATTCCAGGAACCAACCACATTACAGCAATCTGCCCAGTGCACAAAGTTAAATGACTACAGAGACATAAGTGATATAGTGGATCCCTCTCATATTCAAACATCTTCCACAAAGTTGTTCATAGAAACACGGAATGCTATGGCAATAAAGACCTGCAAACAGTCTATCAGCAACAAATATTGTGCGTCTGACAATTAAACATATGGGTGTAGAGGTCAATACTAGGCTGTTTGCCCTAGGGAATGACAGCTTAGCCAGAGTGTGCTTGGCATCTGCATCCCCAGTACAGTAAGCTACTGTGCCACTGTAAAGTAGGTCACATAAGGCACCGTTTGAAGCTAGTGTGCTGTGCCTCCATCAAGCAGGGACACAGTGGAGATCCCAGGGGTTGAATTTGCTATGCCACATCCATGTTGTTGGTGTGTGCTGGAAGAGGGTTGGTGAGGACCTCTAACAGTAAGTGGGCATCAATAACAGACTGTGAGGAGCCTTATCTGCAGTGTCTGGACAATTTCACTGTCAACACTTTGTCGTGATGATTATGAGGGATTGAAGTGTCATGCCAGTACTGTTCAGAGATGTCCTCCCTCTGTGGGCTACTGCTCTGCAATGTATTAGCTCACTCCGTCTGTTGGACAGCTCATATATGGCTGGTGTACACCTGACAGGGTGTCCTGTTGTGGAGGAGTCATGGGTATATTTGGGATAGCATGATCAATGCAAACCTTCCACATGCTCATAGAATGCAATTGTCAAGGATTATGCAGATAAATACACTTTGTTTGCAGTGACAACCTTGCCTGGGGGTGGGGACGGGATATGGATGTCCAGGGAAAGGTGGGTATGGTCAGATATCAACAATGGTGGTCTACCTCTGGTGCGGAACAGTGAGTACCCATGTTGCAGATGGTCAGGTGCAATATGTATTCCCCCTTGTGGCTGTGGTGAGTGGTCCTGCCATAGCACATGGACTCACAAATTGTAGTGGCTTTAGGGTAATGTTGTAAAGGCCTGAGTAGTTCCCACACACAATATGCCTGTACCTGACGTTAACAACTGGAATGGTGTATGTGAACACCTTCATATATTGGCACTGTTCCCAGGGAAGCAAAGTGTGTGTGTCCCGGATGTGGGAGGAGTGGTCTGAACTGGTTGTGTTGTGTGTTACAGGTCCTGTGGTCATGAAGCATGGTATAAAACATAACCTGCCAGTGCTGATGTGCATATCTGACCCTGAAGTAGGTGGCTGCAAATGCATATATATGCTATCCCCCACCTGACAGGTAGCAATAGATGTACATACCTCTGTATAAATAATGATGTCAGCACCCTATAAATACTGCAAGTGCAGAAGAGATGCCCAGTAATTCGGATAGTGCGCTCTGCTAATGCGTCTCCCTCAAGTGTCATAATATAGTTAGGTAGGGGTTTGAATCTGCAAATGCTCAGTGGGTGAGCGGGGTTGGTGTGTGTGCAATTCTGTGTGAGAGAAATGCCTCTTTTGGCAACTAGGAAAACACACTACAGGATGCACATTCCTCTTTCTAAACACTGATGATGTCAGCACCCTATAAGTACAGCAGGAGAAGGGAAACCTCCCAATAATGCGAATAGCACGCTCCGCTAATGCGTCCGTCTTTAGTGTCATAACATAGGTAGGTAGGGGTTTGAATCCTGCAAGTGTGTGTGTTTGGGTGAGAGGGGTTAGTGTTTGCGCAATTCTGTGTGAGAGAAATGTCCCTTTTGGCAACTAGCAGAACACACTACAGGATGCACATTCCCCTTTCTAAACACTGATGATGTCAGCACCCTATAAGTACAGCAGGAGAAGAAAAGCTTCCCAGTAATGCGAATAGCATGCTCTGCTAATGCATCTGTCTTGAGTGTCATAACATAGTTAGATAGGGGATTGAATCCTGTAAGTGTGTGTGTTTGGGTGAGGGGGATTAATGAGTGTGCAATTCTGTGTGAGAGAAATGTCCCTTTTGGCAACTAGCAGAACACACTACAGGATGCACATTCCCCTTTCTAAACACTGATGATGTCAGCACCCTATAAGTAAAGCAGGAGAAGGGGAAACCTCCCAGAAATGCGAATAATGTGCTCCCCTAATGCATCCGTCTTGAGTGTCATAACATAGTTAGGTAGGGGTTTAAATCCTGCAAATGGCAAGTGTTTGGGTGAGGGGGGTTAGTGTGTGTGCAATTCTGTGTGAGAAAAATATCCCTTTTGGCAACTAGCAGAACACACTACAGGATGCACATTCCCCTTTCTAAACACTGATGATGTCAGCACCCTATAAGTACAGCAGGAGAAGGGCAGCCTCCCAGAAATGTGAATAGTGCACTCTGCTAATGCGTCCATCTTGAGTGTCATAACATAGGTAGGTAGGGGTTTGAATCCGGCAAGTGTGTGTGTGTGGGGGTGGAAGTAGGGTGTGTGCAATTACATGTGTGAAAAAACTGGCCCTTTTGGCAACCAGTACAACACACCAGCTGCTGCATATTCCAATCTCTACACAGAGATGATGTCAGCACCCTACAAGTACAGCAGAAGAGGGAAAATCTCCTAGTAATGCAAATAGCACGCTCTGCTACTGTGTCTCTCACTACTGTCATAGCACAGTTAGTTATGGCTTTGAATTCCACACATGCCACATGTGTTTTTGTCACACAGAATGCTCATGTGTGTGGGTTGTTGTTCACAATAATGCATGACATCAATTAAACCAGTAATAGCAATGGACACAGATGATGTATGTGTGTGCCAAATACACATATGCACCTGTGACCTTCAATAGTTCCCATGTCTGATGCCTGCCACATGTGAATACATGGTATTTGCACTGGATAACATTATGACTGTGGTCTTCTGTGCGGGTGCTGCATGTGGTATGTGTATATACAGTGTGAGTTGTATATGGTATCATCCTAACAGCGAGGGATACACATCTGGTCTGGGGCATATAGTCTACATGTTGTTGATGAACAGGTGCTGCATGTTTTCACCTGTTGTGGGAGTGGTAACAAGTTGTTCCATAGCAATGCAGTGACTACATGCTAGGAACCTTTCAGCTAGGGTGTTGTAGCTACAGTAATTCATCAGCATTCAGTAATACTTCAGCATTCTTGGTGAGGGTATGATGCCAACCAAGGTCAGGGTCATACCAGCCTGTGCCACATGCTCAGAGAGCCCTTCTATGTTCCCTATTATGTAGTCCAGGGAGGTACATCACAGGTCAGCCATAGTGGCATGGACAATGACTGAGTCATATGTGTCCATGCCTCTGACTGACCTGTATGCTTGTGTTATGTGGTGGACCATAGTGCCCCACGGGCATATCACTGTGACCTTCACCTTGTCCAGCCTGGTGAGCGGGACCTCACTGTACCGGACAATAAAGGTACCTAACACAACTGTAGCAGGTGTGTTGTCTAGCCGTACAGGCTGTGACTGTTTGGCACACAGGATTTGTGTGATATGTGTTGCACGTGCTGTGTTCCGGCTTAACGTATGCCTGTGTGCCAGCTGCAGAGGTGTCTGCTGCTCAGGCAGGATGCTATTCTGAGGCTCCACGAATGCCCCAGTGTGTTCATGTGTTTGGATTGCTGTCAGTGTAGGTCTACATCAGACTGGTATTGTAGTCACTGTAGTATTTCATGCCACCTGACAGGTTATGCCAGTACTGGGTTCAGAGTGCTTAGTCCCCAGTTTGGCTATGTGGTTGCATCTCATACATGTGTTGTACGTCCATGTGTAGGGGAGAGGGTTGACTGTGTACATGTGGCACCTGTGACATTGCCACATGACTCACATATTCCACAACTGTACCATAGAGGTGACTGACAAGTGACCTTTGCACATGCTACCATAGTATTGTGATTGCCATGGTGATTAACAGCACATAGGGCCAATGGGGAAGAAGGTACAGAAGGTGAGTATGTGAGGGTGTAGTGCCTGTGATTAGTTAGCACTGGCATATATGACTGCTCACATGGTCAAATGCCAGGTAAGTCATATGCAATGTGTCACAGGCAACGTACATGCGAACAGGACAAACAGTGATGTTCTGTCAAGTGAGACATGGACATACATATAGTAAGCTATGCAGATGTCACTAGGAGTCCACAGAAGCTCTGTAAATCTGCATTGCAGGTGGGATCAGTGTTCCAGGGTACAGTAAAGCTACAGTAAGCAGGGCTGCATGTAGTCCATTGTACAACAAACAAGCTGTACCACTTTCAGTAGGTAACAGTGCAAATATGCAGGCACTATACACATGTACATGGAAATACACAGGTCAGATGGCCAGGGTCCAGTCTCAGCGCACACAAGTGTACAGACCATGTACCATCAGGATGTACAATAACTGGATGGAAACCCAGGTGCTCATACCTGCAGTAATACACATGTCAAATAACAGACACTGAGCCTTCACTCAGTGGTTCCATACTTAGTAGGATGTATGCTACCTGTCCTGCACCACAGTATCCCTGACATTTATGGGGACTCTCCCTCCTGTGAAAGTTAGTTTTGTGTGTTGGGGCTGTCTAGCATGGTATGAGATGTGAGCTTGCAGTGCTAGGTTGCTCCTGTGTGTCCTGTACCAGTTGTGTAGTACTGCACACATATCAACATCCTCAAACATCCGCATTGCAGAGTCCAGTGTGGGCAACATGCCACTTGCAGTTTACATGTCCATCATTGCGTATCAATACTTTCATTACCTTATCCCCTGTGCTACCTATGTATGTAGCCTTCTGTTGACATCCTTACCACCAGTATGCCAACATGTGCAGCTGATACACTATGGTACTTACCATGGGTGTAGAAAACAGTACAAGACAATCATACCTTTACTGCATCAGGCATGCTGGGATATACCCACAATTATATCAGCACACAGTACTGTTAACAACATGATACTATTACTACACATCTATGTAGTCACCCTGTGCATCAGCAACATGTTAACCTGTACCTGCACTGATGTTACAGATTGCAGGAGGTGGCACAGTTTCATCATATACACAGGGTGTGAACTTGGTATGCCTGAGTCTGCCACTGATACCACCAATTGACATGTATGTGTATGCGTGTTGGTGAGGGACAGCAGTACAAGGTGGGGCAATGTTGATGCAGTGTGTGCGTGTATGCAGTAGCCCTAGGTGTTGTCAATTTGCATGTGTGTATGGATGCACACAGTTCCACCTCATGGCTGCCATATACCGGTGTTTGTGGAGAGCCACAGACTGTACCTGCCAGGTCATACAGATCAGTGTCTCTGGCCACGGACACGGTACCTGTGCCTTGCAGGGGTGCTACGGACCGTATCCGGGTACCAATCCAGACTGGGTACTGTTATCAGAAGCAGGTGTTCATTGACTGGACACAGATCCCTGTTGGGCCTGTCCAGAGCCATGTGTATGTGGTCTCCTGGGGTGGTCTGATGACAGCACAGACCCAGCATTGCTGGGGCTGCTGCTGGCACTATGGGTGTGGCCGCGGCTCTGCTGTCATCTGCGATGACTGCCAGCTGCTGCTGCTGGCATATGCCCACGTTGATGCCTCAACCATCCACCATTGCCCTGGCTCATGGACATGTAGTTGTGGAACTGATCTAATATGTCCCCACAACGTCTGTCTATGACATCGGTGAAATTACGGATTGCAGCCGCAATGTCACGCATACTGTCAGTCATGGCTGTGCGACATGTTGTCAGCTCCCTCAGACCCTGTCTGGTGTACTGTTCCATACATGACTGTGCCTGCATGACAGCCCGAAACATAGCTGAGGTTGTAAGACCTCTGTGGGCACATCTGACAGGGGCAGTATGCCCACCGATGCTCCCACGAGAACCCCTGGACATCTGTCTGTGTGGTAGCATCTCAGGGCCATGCCCATGGCTGCTGTGTGGGGAAGCATGTGCCACAGATACCACATTACCCTGGTCAATGCCCACTGTATCCTGTCCATCACCTAGGGCCATTGGTGACAAAGGGTGTATTGGCAGGATGACTGTGCGTATTGATGGGGTTGACAGCTGTGTACTGTCAATTGGCTGACCAATGACGGACCCTGGCACACCTTCCTGTGCCATTACACAGATGTCATCAATATCTGTACCCATGGCACCTGATTCAGGTTCCCTGCTGCATGACACCAGAGCAGCACCAGAACCTGTGGGAGGGAAACAGGAAACACAGTTTACAATGTCTACACAATGTTACCAGTGATGCAAACATGCACACATGCACAGGTGCACACATGCACACATGCACACATGCATACATGCACACTTGCACACAGTTGCACACTTGCACACTACTCAGTATGCGAGATATCAACACACAGACACAGACACACCTGCATGCATACACAGAGCACTACTAAGTGAGCCTAATATTACTATTACTATCAAGACTATTAAAGGTATTGTTAATACACACTCACCAGCATGGATAGGCTGCATTGCTGTTACACTGGAGGGACCTGCAGAAGTGAGGAAATTAATGTCAGTGGGCACAACTGTGCCATTGTTACTGAGTATGATACAGGTCAGTAGTACAACAGTTGCCTTTCACAAGTCAGCTGCTGATATTGAGAATATCACACTTGCACATTAAATACTATGATGACAGCTACAAACCAAGGACACACCTCACACATGCATTAACTACCAGTGTACACAACAGTCAACTATACATATGGCATATTACCTGCACGCTCGTAGTCTTGGTGCTGTGTGGCTCCCACCTCCATCATAATGCAGGTCTGCTGCTGCTGTTGTTGTTGTTGGCGGGCTGGAGCCACAACACTTATGAGTAGTCCCTCCAGTCTGGTGAGTGGGAGATGTGTAGCCACCCCACCACCTGTGGCAATCTGTTGCCTGTGGATATCCGACGCACGCTGAGGACATTTCTGATTAAATCACTGCAGTGATGTCGTACCTGCTCATATGTCCTATTATGCGTGCCTATATCATTTACCCGGTGGACCAGGTCTTGCCACAGTGCAGCCCTCTCCTGCTGATTCTGGCTGGTGCAGGAAAAGAGTATTGCATAATCCTGCACCAGGCTCTGGTGTATTTCCTCATCCTCAGCTGCAGAGTATGCTGGATTGCGCTGGTGAGCCATGGTCCTGAAAAAGGAAATAAAATGATATCAGCAAAATATGTCAGCAGAATTTGGCACACATACTACACATGCAACTCAACTGTTGTGATACAATATATCTCACATATATAGCATCTGTCTGTCTATTGGTGGATACACATGTAAATTGCCAGGTATCAGTGCTCAGCCAACAACTGTGCAACAGTACCTGGCACACTCCATACGACATACTACCAAACCCCAGCAGTCAGAACACTGATTCAGGTCCAAAGCACCTCCTCACTCTGGGGGTTTGTATCGAGGTACTGTATGGGGTACATCATCAACTACTGTGATCTGACCACAAACAAATTGCCCTGGATATACATATCCCACCTCCACCACCAGCACAAACGACTACAGTGAATAACATTTCAAATGCAAACTTTACACTTCGTAACACTGAGATGGTATCCTTTAAGCCCACTGGGCCAGTGGAAGACACAACCCACAATGCTGACTCCTTCACAAATGATTTCTACGGACATCTCCGAGAATGCATGGATCATGCAATCCCATATAAGACCAAGACACTCTCCACAAAGGGAAAGCATCCTGTCTGGTGGACCCCAGCCATAGACAGATTGTATAACAAAAGATGGAAGCTACTGCAAGACAGAGCATAATTCCATAAAGGGAAGGCATGTCTGATCAGCACTAGTAAAGAGCTATGTTCTCTCATACAAACATCCATGTGCAACTTTGAGAGGGAAATCACCGGGGACACTACAGATAACCACAAGGCCTTCTTCAGTTATGTTCAAAACCTGGTCAGAAACCCTCCAATATGCTCATAGTTAGTACACAACAACAAATAATTCACTGAACCCACAGATATTGGCAACATTGTGGCAGACAGGTTCAGTGCAAGTTTCCCCCCTCCCTCTCCCCCAAACTAAGACATACTTATCCCAGCTGAATGTAACCTCCCTGTCATCACAGATGTCCAGGTGAGAGCCGCCCTCAGAAAAGCAGAAAACACAGCATCAATGGGACCTGATGGTATCCCTGGTTGCATGCTACATGAACTCCAAGAGGAGCTAAATACACATACAGAAGTGTTATGTAACACTAGCCTGACTACAGAATATGTACCTGTACACTGGCGTACAGCAGCAGTGGTTCCACTCAATGAAGGAGGCACCTCTACATACAAATACAATACAACACAATACAATACATTACAATACAATACAATACAATATGCTATTGCCCCTGGGACTACAGCAGCATACTGTTCTGCTACCCTGACCATTGTGACACATGTGATGTGATGGTACCTGCTCCTGTCAAACAGTTACACAGGGTGACTCATATGGCATATTACCTATCTGACTAACATTCAGCAGGGGTATGTGTGACATGTACTCATGGGGAGTCTTGCTTCTTAACGCTGTGTGGTTTATTGCAGGGTATGTCTTATCTGTGGGTAAGAACCTGTACCTCCGCCATGTGCTCTCTACTGCGGTGTCAAGGACGACACACAGCAGTCATTTAGGTTGTGGATGGTGTGAGGTGTTACTATGGTTGTTGGACATCTGTCATGGGTGTGACTTAAGTATGTAAATCCAGGAGTGGTAACCTCTATGTGGGTAGTATGTGTGTACTCTGTGGTGTTGTCAGTCACTGTGCATTGGTAATGTGTTTGAGTGCATTGTCACAGTGTTGTACATATCACTGTGTCCTTCTCCATATCTGTAGCTGTCATGTGAGGTGCATACCGTGGCAGCCATTGTGTGGTGTGGAAGGGTACACTGACCTACATGTCCATAGCTGACACACCATGTCTGCTGACACATACCATGTGCAGGTATTCCAGGAATAGTGTGCCACTGTGACTATCATTGGGGGGACTATTGTACACATTTATGACCCTGTTCACCCCTGAAACATGTGGTGGGCAGCCAATCACATATCTGGAGGTTACTGGTGTAGGTGATTTGAAATGGGGTATGGTACTCCAGTTCCGACACTGGTGTTCACTCCATGCCTTTGTCACCAGGCACCTGTTGCAATACATCTGTACACATGTGCCTCACTCAGAATATATATACATCTCTCTCTCTCTCTCTCTCTGTAGATATATATACATATATGTATATATGTATATATATATATATATATATATATATATATATATATATATATATATACATATATGTATATATGTTCATAGGTTCATAGGTTCATAGGTTCATACTAGGCTATCTGCCCGAGGGCATTTACAAGCCTAGCCCATCGTTTTGTGGCTTACGCCACCCCTTTAGTATGGGGAACTATACCCATTATTTTGCTGTGCCTCTGTCGAGCAGTGACACTGAGGTAATCCCTGGGGTATATCTGCGATCTCCCATCCATTGGTCAAGATTTCTCTTGAACAAGGCCAGCGAGGTGCTCTGCCTCACATGTACCGGGACTTTGTTCCACAGCATAGGGAGTCTTTGGGTGATGAATCTATCCCTCCAGCACGTCCTATTAATAGCCGTGCTGAGGTTTAAGTCTCCCCTTGTGGCTCTGATGGATCTAGATTTTTTGAGGTGAAGCATATTCATCAAATCTGGGTTTGACATGGCCTTGTATGTTAGGCAAAGGTCACCTCTGAGCAGCGGTGGCGACTGAATAGAGCTGGAGTTCTTTCAGTCGGGCAGCATAGGACAGATTTTTGAGACCCTTTATCCTTTTGGTGAGGAACTTTTGTGGCCTCTAGCTGCTGCAAGTGTCGGGTCAGATACATTCGAATGGGGCATTGTACTCAATCATTGGTCTGATGAGTGATGAGTAAAGGAGACTATGACCTCCCTTGATCTAGATGAGAATCCCTTCATGATAAGGTGGGCAATGTAGAAGGTCTTCCTGACTACTTTAGCTACATGGGTGTCGAACGAGACTACTATCAACCTGGGTCCCCAGGTCCCTGATAACTTCTTCTGTGCTCAGTGGATTGTCACCTATTTGGTAGCTAGGGTAACCTTGTTTTTCCCGAATGGTATGACTATGCATTTTTTGGCATTTAACTTTAGGCCGTGGCTCTGGCACCAGTTATCCATTCCTGTGAGACCCTTCTGAAGGATATCTGTGTCAGATGTGTTTTCTACTATGGCGCCCAGTTTGCAGTCATCTGCAAACTTTGTCAGCCATAACCCTCCTGTGTTTGCTTGTACTTGAAAGTAGATGCCAAACAAGAGTGGGCCCAGGACTGAGCCCTGTGGGACACCACTTGTGACAGGCTTTGAGTCTGACATGGCGCCAGCAACTCTGACCCTGTGGGTTCTGTCACTCAGCCAGTTTGCAACCCATCTTGTGATGTATGGGTTAACATTTAAGCTGATGAGTTTTTCAATGATACCCGAGTGGGGTATTGTATCGAAGGCCTTAGCCAGATCGAGGTAGGCTGTATGGACTGCCTTTCCCTCATATATATATATATATATATATATATATATATATATATATATATATATATATATATATATATATATATATGTCTGTATACATATACACATATATATATATCTCGATGTACATATATTGCTATAGATATGGAGAGGGGGGTGTGACAGAGAGGGGGTGAGAGTGACAGAGGGGGTGGGACAGGGGGAGTGTGAGATCGTCATATACAGTCATATCTGTAGATAGTCAGATCTGTCTGTCTATGTATATGTATCTACATATATCTATATCTGTATGTGTGTATTACATATATATGTTTCTACATATTCTATCTATCTACATCTGTTTATGTATTCCTACATCCCTCTCTATGTATGTATACATATATGCATAGTATATATATATATATATATATATATATATATATATATATATATATATATTTACATACATACATATATTGACATATGTACGTATCCATATGATAGATAGGTATATCAACATGTTTACAAAACTGTATACACACACTAACATACTGCTAAACATACATAACTGTGAAACCTACTTTGTACATTGCAGTACAACCTACATTCAACCTACATTGATATGTGCACATAGATGCCCTCACATACATATGTATGTACAGCCTTCACTGATAGTTGCTGTATGTCCCCTGCCCTATGCACATCTTCATATACATATGGATACAGACCATTGACACATATGGAGGGTTCACAGTATGTAGACTTTTAAAGTATTACTTTACATTACCTGTGTTTGTCACAGCTGCTTGCGTTGCCATTTGGTTTGGTGTCCTGCTGCTGCTCCAGTTGGCAGATGTCAGCTTTCTAGTCGGTTTTGATGAGTGTTTTTGTTTGTGTATGTTTCTCTCTCTCTCTCTCTCTCTCTCTCTCTCTCTCTCCCTACCTCCAGAGGGTGCAATGAAAGTATTGCATGTGTGGACTGGGAGTACAGCATGCTTTTGTAGGTATCTGCATATGTCCATGTGATGGCCTCTGCACCAATTGTTAGCCAGCATTTGCTAATTGCATGCAGCCAGTTGTGTACTGTGATTCCAGGACAGTGCTATAAAAAGGTATGCGAGATAGGTGTAGCCCTTTCAGAGTTTAAGGGCAGGGACCATGCTGGTATGCTGTGGACACTGTTCTGTGAGTGTAAAGGTTAGTATATCTCTCATATTTCTGGCTGTGTTGTAGATTAACATTTCTCCATTCATTTCTCCAGTTTCCTGTACTAAGTGTGTATGTACACCGACACCTAAGACTACTACTACTGTTAATGTGGGTATGTGTGCTTTCCTGTGGGACATGTGGTGTAACTGGTATATAGCAGTGGCTCTTGCACTTTGTTGCTATGGCTTCAATATTTGCCCTTTACATTCACTACTTGTATGCCTGCTAAGTCTCTTGACTGTAGTGTGTTGCTGTGGCTTTCCTATTTTCCATGTACATTCACACCTTGGAATGCTTGCTATATCTGCTAGGGTGTTACTGCATGCAGTGTGGTCTGGCCATGGTGTGGGCCTTGACATCTATTAGGGTATTTGAGTATGCTGCTGAGCAGGCCCCAGAGACTCTCAGGTGCATCTTTTATCTGCCTCATGGAATGGTACATATCAGTGGGGTACACCCATTAAATTGCCTGGTATTCTGCAGTTGTGACTGTGGGTTAGCATGAGCATATGTATTACTACACTATTTCCGATGTGCAAGTGGTGCACACTTTCAGTACTTCATAGTTACCATTGCATGTGTTGTAACACCTTTCTGCCTACTGTTTGTACATCTCACAGGGAGTCTGTGGGGCATCCCTGTAACTCAGTCACTGTTGCTATGTCTAGGCTCTTAACTATTCAAATATGGCAGTGTCAGACCTCTCAAGTGTACAGATATTTGCAGGATGTCCACATTTTTGCCTCATATTTTGGTCCATATCTCATAAACAGCTTTTTCTGGCAAATCACTCTGGGCTCAAGTCAGACTATAGTGACAAACATTTCAGTTTCAGACTTCATACCCTTCCAAACATCCAACATAATGCGAAACCTGTTAATCTCTCAACTGTCTAAGTTTGTTGGAGCAATATTTGGAATGTGTCCCTGTTTGTGGGCCTTTGCTCCACATTTTTCATTACTTAGTCCGGATGTATTGCTGTAAGAGGTTGTGGGGTATGGGCAGTGATTATCCTGCTGTGAGTATGTGTGCTAGCTACCAACTAGCATGGCTGTTTCTGTTCACACACTACTATTATAGAAATCCACTACATTTGACAGTAAATATACATGACATGCTTTGTGTACTACACATCCTATATTCCCTTTACATTCATTCCTACTATTACATGATATATTTATTGTAGCACAATGTTCTTATATAACAGTCATGGCTTAGTGGTAAGTCAGGCAGACTACTGTTTCCAAGGTCCTGGGTTTCGGGACTAACAGTGGGATTTTATTTTGCTTTTGAGCAAACTATAGGCCTTGTCATTCAGAGTGACTAAGGCACTTTTAAACAGTTGTAACCAGGTTAGCGCTGGTTTGCGCGGAGCTCACGCATGCGCACTGGCGTTCAGCTCCGCGCACACCTGCTTACAACTGCTTAAAAGTGCTTACTCTTGCGCACACCCGCGCTAATTTCTTTGAAAGAAATGAAAATGGGGAGACAGGAAAGTGGTGAAAAATGGGTCACAAATAGGGTAAGACAGTAGGGAAACAAGCTTGGGTTTTGCAGGAGGGATGTAGGCAAGGCCCATAGCTGCCCATTTCTTCATCAGCAACAGCTGTGCATATGTTTGTAATTTGGTGTGACATTTGAAACCTTCCACCCCTGAGAGAGGTGTAAGGACAACAATAATACTTGTTGTACAGCCAATTGTAATTGACAGTTTCCATGTCCAGCAGACATGTGTGCGAAATGGGCAGCTATGTATGGGGCATAATTTTTTTGTGGGTACAGAGTGCCCCTTTTTTTTTTTTTTTTTTTCAGGTGAGAGTGGTATGTCAGGTACAGGAAGTCGGTATAGCTGGGGAGATAGGTTGGGTAGGTTAACAGACAAGACAAACAAGATGCATACAGGGGCGGTGTATGACACATGTGGGGGGGGTTGCACAATTGATGGGGATGGATGTTTGGATATCTAGAGCCCATGAGCCCACAGATGGCAACAGTGGAACTGATATCCCCACCCATGGGCAGTTGCCACTGTGCCTTCACTGCCCAGGACGGGGCTGTGCTGAGGGCTGTGTAGGCTGGGCAGCAGGCACACCCGTTAGTTGTGCCACCCGTGCCTCAAGCTGGCGTAGGGGCCCAAGAACAGCGTCCCGGATCTCCCTATGCACCACAGTCCGGACATTACAGAGGGTGAGTGGATGTTCTCCTCCGGCCAAACTTGCAGAGGGGGGACGAGCCCCATCCCCTGCAGTGCTTCCACCCGCAGGTGGCACACAGCCACCGGAGAAGGGTCCGGCCTGGGCACTACTGCCAGGTGCACTCGCCAGCTGAGGAGGGAGGGGTGGGTCCGCTGGAACCCGCCTTCCCTGTTGTCCTATGTTTTGCATTATGTCATGACAGTTTGGGTTAGTAATGTACAATACCATTCACAATTAGTTGTAACAGCATGCATTAGTATTCCCATTAACCAAACACCCAGATATTCAAGCCATTGAACAGCAAGCATAACACATGCATATTTTGAACAGCAATACACAGTCCAACAACATGCAGGGTTGATTGATGGCAACAGGCCATCAGGTTTGGATGTATGAACAGGGCAGATGCATCAACATACATGCAAATATGTATGAACCAACAGGACAAATGTCCAGGGGTGTTAATTGTGATTGCACATACCAATTTCACGTGGAATGGATTATATGTGGTTATAGGGTAGGGTGAAGAAAATTTAATTAACAACTTCAAATACCAATACATATGCTGTACATTTCTAATAGCTGCAGATATATACACACTACAGTTCTGCCTACAGTTTCCTATGTGATAACTACTTCAAGTTGGTGATAGGAATGCTACTGCTACATCAATATACATTTTCATTTTTATTCATACACATTCATATCTGGCTCTGTTCAGCTACATCATCCTGCTACATTTGCTTTATATAGCTATAGACAACTGTGGATGTTTGGTATTTCAGACAACCATACTATCTGCATATTGCAGACTGACAGCAACATATCCAGATTTTGGGATACACATTCCAGCTGCGGTACCATTTTCAGCACATGTTACTGTTTGGTTCTGCCTGTCACATTCATTTCATTCTGTACTGACTGCAGTATACTTTATTCAGGAGTTAGTACTACTTTATTGGTGGATTCATAACTCTTTCTCACACTCTCTCACTTGTTTTATTTTTACAATTCAGGATGGTACTTAATTCTAGGCTTTATTGACATGTTTTAGCTGTAGTTCTAACAATCCTTTCCAACAGTCTCACTTCTGCCATGTTTCTGTATTTCAACAGGGATATATTTCACACATGTGTTTTACTCAGGTTCTGCAGCTGTACTTTTCAGCCTGCTGCAGGTTATGTACTATTATATTACAGGTGGGACATCTTTATTTCAGACTTGTTTCATTTTTATGTTTGGATTACAGGCTGCATCACACTTTTGTAATCAAGCAATACTTGCAAACCCTCTTACACTGTTACTTGCACATTTTATTAATTAGTGACTACACTGCACTCTTTTGCTAACTGCCATACTTATATATTTATTTACAGTTACAGGGAGAGAATTACTGACCTGCCTGGTGGCGCAACTGTGCCAGCCTATCGCCATAGGCTCTACGGTTTGCAGAATGGACACCTGCAGCTGTAATATAAATAAAGTAATATTGGAATACACATTTCCATAATATCAGCTAGGTTAATTTCTTACATAAATAATTACATGTAACTTACTCAGTAGTGGGGCGTTGGGCATTTGCCAGGCCTCCTGGATCCAACAGTTCAGTTGGTCCTGCTTCCGTCTCTTCAGGTCCGCATGGTGGTGACGGACCTGCTCACCAGTCTTTGGTATCCCTGTGGCACTGGTGAGATCATGAGCCAACCGGTCCCATGCCTCAGCCCTATATGCTCCCCACAGGACCTGGCCCTGCATGAGTTGGGCCTCATGATTGTGGACAAGGAGCCAAACCATATATTTGGACTCCTCAATGCCCCACCACTGTGCTCGGAAGCAACTACCCTCACCTACACCTGACATTCTGGCTGCAAGTCGGTTCTACAATTGGTTATGCTGTGTATTCCCACCTATGGGGCTTATATATGCCGTTTTTCCCGCACTTATCTGTGATTGGCCATTTTGGAATTGTATCAGCTTCACAAAACCTGCTTTGTCATGCTCCTCTTTCTATTCATTCCTATATATATGCTATTACTGCATTGCTAAGTGCAACTGTCATGGCTTAGTGGTTCAGTACCTTGACTATAGTGCATGGTATCCTGGGTTCAAACCTGGCCACTGCTTTTTATATTTTATGACTGTCTACACAGGCTAGGAGGTGTGTCTGTGTAAAGGCAGTTTTGTTACAGCTTGCTCAACGTTGCCCGTCGGTTAGCTTGTTGGCGCAGCGCGCAGCTCCACACAAATGGGTTACGCTGGTTTACGCGTCATTTGGCTGTCAGCACACATATTACGCTCAGCTCAGCTATGGGCACACAGTTTCAGCATGTTAAACCACTGCTCACCTACGGGCACTCATTTTACACCTGTTAAACCACTGCTCACCTACGGG